>NC_085842.1:34776792-35076792 GCF_035594765.1 Anolis carolinensis | reverse complement strand
AGGTTTTAGAAGTTAACTTCAGACAAAATGCTTGAAAATTAGAAGAGTTTTCATAGCTGAAAGGCTGAGGCCATCGAGTCCAGCAGAAGTGCCAGCTGATTTCAACAAGTCCTGCTGTTGTAAACCTTTTTGAAAACAACTGAAGAAAGGAATCCCATACTGGAGGCAACTGAACGAAACTAGAAAATGACAATGAGCCTTGCTGCCAACAAAGTTTCAAACAGCAGTAAATTTATTGCTCAACTGAATGTGATTAATAGCACAATCCCATACATGGCTAATCAGATGTAAGCCCTATTGTTTAATAAGTCTATCTACTGAGCATATATGGCTTTAGTGTTGCTGCTTAATGAAGGAAAGCAAAAGGTACGGGCTGAGTGTCTCTTATCCAAAACACTTAGGACCAGAAGTGTTTTGGATTTCAGATTTTTTTTTCAAATTCTCAAATATCTGCATTTGCATATACAGTAGAGTCTCACTTATCCAACATAAACTGGCCGGCAGAATGTTGGATAAGCGAATATGTTGGATAATAAGGAGGCATTAAGGAAAAGACTATTAAACATCAAATTAGGTTATGATTTTACAAATGAAGCACCAAAACATCATGTTAGACAACAAATTTGGCAGAAAAAGTAGTTCAATACGCAGTAATGCTATGTAGTATTTGCTGTATTTATGAATTTAGCACCAAAATATCACGATATATTGAAAACATTGACTACAAAAATGCGTTGAATAATCCAGAACGTTGGATAAGCGAGTGTTGGATAAGTGAGACTCTACTGTACATACATAATAAGGTATGGGACCCAAGTCTAAATACAAAATTCATTTATGTTTCATATACACCTGATACATATAAACTGAAGGTAATTTTATACAATATTTTAATAATGTTGTGCATGAAACAAAATTTGTCTACCCAGAACCATCAAAAAGCACAATTATCGCTATCTCAGCCATGCATGTGGATAATTTCGGATTTTGAAAATCTGAGTAAGGGATGCTCAATCTGTAAGTCCCAGTTCATCAAACTATGTTTCCCTGAGAAACATATCAGATCAGATTATCCCACCCTCCTTCTTGTCCCATGTTACATACCGCCATTGCAATAGCCATGCTGGCTTCAGTTACTGTATCCATAGGGGAGGATACTAAGGGAGTCTTCAAGGTTATCTTCTTGGTCAGAGCAGAGGTCAGGTCCTTAAAATAAAGACAACTTGACTGTAACAACATGCTGCTTTCTCTTCTGACCCTGTCAAGCATTCTGCCAACATGACTTTAGTATTTACAGGAATAAAAGGATTTTAAAAAATAGCACTCTAGTCTAGAGAGCAACATGATTGCTTTATGTGACTTTGTACTGTATGATAAGTTTTTCTAAAAGAGTGAATTTCAAAGATAAAAGGCAGTGGTAAGTCTAATGTGCTTTCTTGATGCCACAAAAAGGGACAAAAATACCCTACAGTGATCTTTGTTCATAACTTTAATTTTTTATTTTATGCAGGCTTAAGCCTTATACTCACCACTTGGTCTGCAGTAAAATCTATGTAGCCAGGAAGTATTAGGAAGTCACTGAATAATGGGGATAAAAGAGAAGGAAATGTTACTAGACACTAAAATTTTATACATATAGAGAACTTTGTAATGGCAGAAATCTAAAACCATAGTGGTAGTATTTCTTTATTTTCTCTTTTCTACCACTTTTTGGGCTGCTGAAAACTCAGCTCTTCAGAGAATATACACAGGAGAAACCAGTGAGACAGCAAAAATAAACTTCCCCATTTCTGATGAATTACAGCATTCTACCAGCAACTGTCCCGTATAGGATACCACCCAATAATTTTTATAGCTCCTCATCCTCAGAGCAATTCTGTGAATTTGCTGGCAGCTTCTGATCAGGTCTTGGAGCCTTAAAAGAGCTATCACAATATGCCAGCACTATGTGGAATTCACATAATTTTATTCTTCAGAAAACACTATCACTGGTGTGTAATAGGCATTGCATTATGGCTGTGATACAATGGCAGAAACATATTTATGTTTGCCTCCAGAGAAATTCCTGAACTTCTCTCATCTGTGGAACTGGATAACCCTATTAGTTCCAGCTAATACTACTTCACAGTAGGTAGGAGAGAGAATGAGAAAGACTGCTAGAGCAAAACATTATGTGTATAATCCAGCTATAAGCCTGGGTCAGCTTTCATGCACTCAACCACCAGTTCGACAACAATCTAGATGTAGGCCAATATCCATCACTTTTATATTCCTCTCAGTTAGAAAGAAGATGGAAGGATAAAACTGTCAGAAAAGATTGGCTTAGGGACTATACATTATTAGAATGGTGAAATGAACTAGAGTAGTCCCTCCACATTTGCTGTAGTTAGAGGCACGGGACCCCCACAATAGTGAAAAAGTCACAAATAACAAACATTTTAATCAAAAAGAAAATGTGTCTAAGAATCTCTAGATGCTCCAGTGAATCCTGTCAGCCTCCAATGGAAGTTATTATAGAGTTGAAAAATAATATGAATCAAATCCACAGATAATCAAATCCACAAAAGTTAAAGTCATGAATATGGAGGGCCAATTGTATTAAACATTATTACAAAAATCAATACACTACATCTCAGTTAAAAGCCAGGTATGTCCCCATAATAAACCGATCAAGTTCAGTGAATAAGTAATCAATAAGGTGCTGAATTTAAGCCAGCTACAACAAATCACTCTGACCAAGAGGTCATGAATTCGAGGCCAGCCCAAGCCTGCCTCTGTCTCTGTTCCATGTTATGGCATTGAATGTTTGCCTTATATGTGTGCAATGTGATCTGCCCTGAGTCCCCTTCGGGGTGAGAAGGGCGGAATATAAATACTGTAAATAAATAATAAATTAATACACTTATCAAGCTCAGCAGCTAAGGTGCTCACTTTAAATTAGAGTTTAGCTTCAGAGCCCATTTTCAGGACCTCAATGCAGCCTTTAAAATTGTTACGGAACAAAGAGCTTGTGGACAGTAAACACATATATCTAGAATGGCTAGAAAGCTGCTGCAGCTGTACCAATTACCTTCTGTTGGCAGCAGTTCCAGTCCTCCCCTACAAGGCCTATTTTTTCCCATTTTTGTCATTTTAGGGCAGGATCTGTAGCTTAATGATACAGCCAAAATTCTACATACAGGAACTGCGAAGTCAATTGCTGGCATCCCCTACCAAAATAATCTTGAATAATACGAGTGGGTGCTTGAAACAACGGAGAAAAATTTCCAATGAAAGTAATCTGCTGGACTAAAGGAGCCAGTGATCTGGCAGTAAAAAGGTTCCTTGTGGATAGACATCTTCAGAGTGTCCCTGGTCACACGGAAAACATAGAAAAAGACTTGACTAGCTACCCCAACAGTTAGAAATCCTCAATCATATATTCAAAACTTTTACACCAGCACTGGGGAAACCTGTAAAAAAAACACTTGTGAAATTCTCGAATCAAATGTTCAAGAGGAAATGTTAGTTGATGTTTAACCACCAAGCCATGTCCCTAATTTGGAAACCTTCCAGGAGACTTACAATGACCTTCCTGTTATATTGACTATTCTTCTATCAACAGCTGACACCTATGTCTGTGAGAGTTAAAAGGAAACCTAGGCATTAAATAAAAGTTCTAAATATCAAAGATGTCAAGAACAAGGAAAATCTGTTTGTAAGTGTGTGGTTAGTAACTGAAAAAAAAATACTGCCGTAATGGGTTCTTGTTCTGACTCTTGTCACATGATTCTCAAGATTTGTTGATAATCCGCAGACACAAATTAAGTGATCGGTATCACTTGATGGTTGGCTTGGCTATGTTTGCTAGATTATGGTGTTTTATATTTCCATAAACTATTGTGGGGAAGGTTGCTGAGGGAACAGCTACACGTGAAGTATTAAGAAAAGTTGAAAACTATAAATCTTTAAAATGTATCTCTTTCATTCTCTTATCAACAAAAGTATTTAACCCATATATTCTTGCCTTGGCATAAGACAAACTTAACCTATGTAAGAAACAAACTTGATGGGTCAAGACACTGAATACAATATCCGGCTTCTAAAAAATGGTTAATTACATAGATTCTGTTAGGAATGTAAAGAATGAGGCAAACATCATGCTCCACTTATTAGTCCCATCTAGAACAGAAGGCCTTCTGTAGTCATAGGTTCTTCATCCATTTGAACCATCAGCAGCTGGAAAATATCCCCCCCTCAAAAAAAAATTCAAAAGCAAACCTTGCTCTTGTCATTTTATATAAAGGACACCCTTTTACTATGCCATTTTGTATAATGGGACTTGAGCATCCATGGAACCAACCTCTATAGTTGCGAAGGATCCACTAAATTCTGAAATCTACTATTTTCAAATGTGGAGTGACCAATGACCATCAACCGACCTATATACTCATACGTTGTCTAACACCAAGTCTCTTTCTTGTCTATGTACCAAAGGTAATACCTGGCTTGAAAACAGTACATGTGAAAGGGATCTAGCAATCTTAGTAGGCCATAAGCAGAATGAGTCAACAGTGTTATGCAGTAGCTTTAAAAGCCAATGTGATTCTAGGCTGCATCAATAGGAGTATAGTGTCCAGATTGAGGGAAGTCACAGTCCCACTCTATTTTGCTTTGATCAGGCCTCATCTGGAATAATACTGTGTCCAGTTTTAGGAACAATTCAAGAAGAACAAGTTGGAAAGTGTCCAGAGAAGGACTGCCAAAATAGTCAAAGGTCTGGAAGCCAAGCTGTCTGAGGAATGGCTGAGGGACCTTGGAGAAAAGAAGGCTGAGAGGAGACATGATAACTGTATTTAAATATTAAGGATGTTACATTGAGGAGGGGGTAAGCTTGTTTTCTGTTGCTCCAGAGACTATGATGCAGAGCAATTAATTTAAATTGCAGGAAAAATATTCCACCTTAACATTAAGAACAATTCCCTGATAGTAAGAGCTGTTTGGCAGTGGAGTATGCTGCCTCTTGGGTTGGGCTACTAGAGCCTCCTTCTCTGAAGGCCTTTTAAGCAGAGGCTGAATTGCCATCTGTTAGGGGTGCTTTGATTGTGCATTCCTGCATGGCAGAAAGTGGTTTGAATGAGTGGCCCTTGGTGATTCTTTCAACTCTATGGTTCTATTTTCTCTTTCTTCTAAGGTTAATAGGACAACTATGACCAGCCAACTTTTTCCTGGTATAATATTAACTTAGATGGAGTATGTCTGTTCCCAAATTGGTCACTGATCAACAGCAAAAACAGAGCATAGTATTCTCTCAATATTTGTATTATTATTATTAGTGATTTTCCCACTTCCCAGGGGGTCCTATGCCCTAAGCTCTGCAAAAGCAGAGGGCATGTTGTATATACATGGGTCTATATGAGGGCATGAAATCTGGAAACAAAAAAAAAATGCCTTTTTCTGTGCAGAATTAAAATGCTTACAGCATACCCATAGCGGATGTTAACAACTGTACTTGGAGGACAGGATCATATGGGCTTTGCTGTGATAATTTGGTATATTAAATAGAAAAAATCCTCACTAAACTGACAAACTGTAGTTCTGCAATTTTATGTAAGACTCCGTCTTGATTCTATTGCAGAAGAACAGTGATTGCCTTTGGTAGCAGCGAAAAGTAAGTTGATTATCAGTTTTGTGTCCATGTAGTTTTTGTGATAAGACAGATCTTTGCATCCCATCGCAACCTCTATGCAAGTAATATGGTAAATTAAAATGAATCAGACATTAAAATGGCAACATTCAGAAAGTCACCTTAGTATTACGATCCCAGATAGAATGGAAAGTTTTCAAGAATTAAGGTTATTTTGTGAACATGATGTAAAAAGCCTCCTGGCAATTTGCATTTTATCTCATATGTCACTAGGGAGAATACAATAGCTCATACCTTTCCTAAGAAATGGTTTCCCAATGGCAAAGTTTGTTTTCAAACAGAAATGGTTTATTTATAGATGTCTGTTCTTGCTGAGAGCTTCACAAGCAAGAGGGTCAGCTTTCCAGTGCAAGAACTATTTCCAGAGTAGTTTCTCAAATAGTTCCTATTACATGTCTAGTCATGGAGGAGAATTATGACGCATATGTGCAAATACACGAGGGATCAAATTAAATTCTACCTGAAGATGAGATATTGGTGAGTTTGAGTAGGTCACTGGGAGACAAGGAAAGAAGACTGCATGCTGAGCCTCCTCGTGTAATTCTAACAGGAAAGAGCATGAATCACTAGGACACGGTTGCTCAGAGGTATACTCTATGTTGTTCACAGCTTTGGAAGAGACCTTGTAAAGCTACAGCTCCCGTGATTCCATAGCAGCCCGTGCCTGCGTCTTGTCTCTGTCTCTGTTCTATGTTATGGCATTGAATGTTTGCCTTTATGTGTGCAATGTGATCTGCCCTGAGTACCCTTCGGGGTGAGAAGGGCGGAATATAAATGCTGTAAATCTGGGCAGTGGCATTAAAAGTGGTGTCAAACTGCATTAATTCTACAGTGTAGATACACCCCTTAGAATGGCAAACCTCACTTGAAGTTTCTCTAGTAATGTCACTTCTCTACTACTGGAATCTTTAACCTTTTTAAGGGTGTATACACTGCTTTAAAATGTACCAAAATACAGAATTGTAAGCTGTTAAGAGATGTATACATGTTTGGGACACCTTGAATATATAGTACACTAGCTTGGGTACCCAGCAATGCCAGGGTTATTTGAAAAGGGCCTGATTTGTTTTTGGAAGTTATGCAATACCAATTCATCATATATTACATCAATCACCCACAAAGCCTGCTAGTATTCACAGTTGCCCATGTTGGTTCTGCATGCCAAACTTGGTCCAGATCCATCATTTGCTGGCTTTAGTGTTCTCTGAATATGGGTGAACTATAACTCTCTGATGCCAAAGTCAATTAATCCAAGTTGGCAGCGTTGGGTCTGTGTGCCACACAAACAGATTTTCACTTTTATGATGTGTATGTAGGAGATGTGTGTGTTTGTCCTGAGACAGGATCAGAATCCCTGGTTACCACCAACCAGAAAAATTACCAATTACACTATGTAATTTTTGTTCCTGGGTTATAAATGTCTTTTCCTAATTGATTCTATCATAAAAACATGGAAAAAGTTTATTACACTGAAAATTTTTTTGTTTTTGCAAGAGGGACATTCTGCAGCACATTTTGCTCTAGTTTTTCAATGAATGTTTCTAGTCTCAACCACTTCAACATAGTTTGTGGCAGCCAGAAAAACAAAGTTTCTGAAGTATAAAAACTACTTTCAAAGGAAATACAGCACAATTAAACAGCAAATAACACGTTCAAACCAGGAACAGAAAAAAATTCAAATTCTGTTACATAGTGTTATTTTAAAGAGTTTTTAATTATTTGTTTTAATGTTAGAATTAACATGTACGGCTAATTTTATGTTTAATTCTATTTTAATATTTATATTTTATAGGTTTTAAAATGTACTTCTTTTAAGGTCACAAACCCCCTTGGGTCTTGATCCAGAGAGAAAAGCACGTATAAATAAATAACAATGATAATAACTATAGCAATTTGATACCACTTTTAACTACTTATTGAAACAATACATTAGAGCTTTCTGGCAGAGAAGTAGGACTATCTCTTGCTCAACTATATATCCCAGGATTCTAGAGGAGAATGCGCCTTCGCTACAGAATTAATACAGTCTTGACACTTTAATGGTTCAAGGCTATTGTGTCCAACGATACAGCCAGGTATGATCCAGCAAAGAGACCCTCTTCTCCACACAATTCAGGGTCAACTGGCATCTTAAAGCTACTAGAGAAAGCACATTTTCGGGGGCGGCTCTGAAATTATAGAACACACTACCACTGGCACCCACCCTGGTATCATTTAGAAAAGGTGTAAGACTTTTCTATTTGAAAGAGCCTTTAACTGAACTTTATGGTTGTACAGGAAATTTAATAACTAAAATATAGAACAACACTCTGAAAACAGAGGAATTCCAGACATGAAACTATCAGGGCCAGCTAATGCCTCCCTACAAAGGATTCCCCCAGGCAGGAAGCAGACAGCCTTTGAATCTGCAAGGCCGTTAAATGCTAATCAAGGTGATCAATTGTAACATTCACGCTTGCCTCAAACAAACAAGAGTTCTTTCTCCCAACCTGGATTTTCCACAGATATATAAACCCCAGCCTTGCCTAGTTTCCAACAGACCTCACAACTTCTTAGGATGTCTGCCATAGATGTGGGCGAAACGTCTGAAAAGAATGCTTCTGGTACATGGCCATACAGCCTGGAAAACTCACAGAAACAACTTATTATTATTATTTAATCCTGGGATTTTGTAGTTTTACAAGAGCTTTCACCTTCTCTGCCCAGGAGTGCCATGGTTTAATGTTATGAAATCCCGAGAGTTGTAGTTTACACTCCTGGGCAGAGAAGGGTGAAGCTCTTGTAAAACTACAAATCCCACAATTCCATAGCACTGGGCCAAGTGATGTCAAACAGAATTCATTCCATAGTGTAGCTACAATCCTTGTGAAACTACAGCTCCCAGCATTCCATAGCATTGAAGCATGGCAGTTTCAAGTGGTGTCAAACTGCATCAATTCCACAGTGGGAAGTTAAAGCGGTATGGAAATGGCTTAACTGTGTAGTGTAGCGACAACCCCGCCCCCAGGCACCGCATGGAGGAGCGGCCTCTCTCCTTACTTGTAGGTGAGTCCGTCCCCGCAGTTGAGCATCTGTTGCGCCGTGAGCCCGTCGTCTGGGACGTAGCCGGTGCCGCCACTGATGAGGTAGTCCGCCATGATGCCTGTCTGTCTCTCTCTTTCTGTCTCACACGCGCGCGCGAGACCCTCCTCGAGCGCCTCAGCCAATTCCCGCCTCTCTCCTCGTCGCGCGACCACTCGGCTTCCCTCAGCTCGAGCGCCGGCGCATGCGCTCTGCCTCCTTCTCCTCTCCTTCCTCGCTCCGGAAAGACAGCAGTACCGGCGCGGCGCGAAAGTAAAAGGAGCAGGCAAGGCTCCTCCTGCTGGAAGCCCCGCCCACTCCCGCCTTTGCGTGACGTCACGCAAGTTCCCATGTTTGGCTTGTGTCATGTGACTCTTTCCCCCCTTTTATGGCTCAGAGGCCAAGATGCCTACTAGGTTCAGTAGAGTCTCACTTATCCAACGTTCTGGATTATCCAACGCATTTTTGTAGTCAATGTTTTCAATATATCATGATATTTTGGTGCTAAATTCGTAAATACAGTAATTACTACGTAGCATTAATGTGTAATGAAGTACTTTTTCTGTCAAATTAGTTGTATAACATGATGTTTTGGTGCTTAATTTGTAAAATCATAACCTATTTTGATGTTTAATAGGCTTTTTCTTAATCTCTCCTTATTATCCAACATATAGCAGGCATGGGCAAACTTGGACCCTCTACGCGTTTTGGACTTCAACTCCCACAATTCCTAATAGAACCCGGAGGGCCTAAGTTTGGCAATGCCTGGTATATACGCTTTTTAACCGTTTATAATTCTGAAGTGTTTTTAGTTTGCCATTTTTGTTAAAGAATGTGTTTTATCGTTAACACTTTGTTTTTTGCAATCCGCTCTCAATGTATGCACCGTTTTAACATTTTATAATTCTGGAATGTTACTGTTTTGACCCCCCCCCCCTTAAAGAAACAAATGTTTACATACAGGATATATATTTTGCACTTTCCCCCATTATCCCCCAAATATATATATCCACTAGCTGTGCCCGGCGAAGAATGGTGGTATGGGAAATAAAGTATTGAGGAATTGGTGGTAGTTAAGGTCAAGGGTAAACGTTTTCCCCTGACGTTAAGTCCAGTCATGTCTGATTCTGGGGGTTGGTGCTCATCTCCATTTCTAAGCCGAAGAGCCGTTGTCTGTAGACTCCTCCAAGGTCATGTGGGATGACTGCATGGAGCGGCGTTACCTTCCCACCGGAGCAGTACCTATTGATGCACTCACATTTACATGTTTTTGAACTTCTGGGTTGGCAGAAGCTGGGGCTAACAGTGGGGGCTCTGTCAGTTCCCCCAATTCAAACCTGCGGCCTTTCGGTCCAGAAGTTCAGCAGCTCAGCGCTTTAACATGCTGTGCCATCAGGGGACATTATTTCCTAAAGGTTGTGAATATACAATATTTCTGATTGTTTTTTTTTGTCTGTTGGAGGCAAGTATGAATGCTGCAATTAGGAAAAATGATTAGGATGTAATGGCCTTGCAGATTTAAAGCCTAGCTGTTTCCTCCCTGAGTGATTTTTTTTGTTGGGAGGTGTTAGCTGGCCCTGATTGTTTCCTGTCTGGAATTACCTTGTTTTCAGAGTGGTGTTGTTTGCGATATTTTATATGCTTCTACTGTCTGTGGCCCTGAGAAAACAGAGGATTGGCCAGACTTTGACTATGGGAATCCTTTGTTGGGAGGTGTTCGCTGGCCCTGATTGTTTTCTGTGTGGAATTCCCCTATTTTCAGAGTGTTGTTCTTTATTTAGTGTTCTGATTTTAGAGATTGTATTGTTCTGTTTTATTATACCACATTAATTTTTATATATTCTGATTTTAGTGTTTTTGAATACTTGGAGCCAGATTGTATTCATTTTCACGGTTGACCGCAACACAATAATAATAATAGTAAGGATAGTAATGATAGTAATAATAATGACTTTGGTAATACATAGTGCTTCACTGCCTTCTCAGCTTCCTTTCTGGAAGAATCCTTTCTTGGGAGGTGTTAGCTGGCCCTGATTGTTTCCTTTGTGGAATTTCTAATTTCCTTGCTTTATTTACTTTCTTTATTTCTTTATTTCTTTATTACTGTCCTGGTTTTAGAGATTATATTGTTCTGCATTATTCTATCCTAGAAATTATTTCATATCAAAGTAGAATCTCACTTATCCAACATTCGCTTATACAATGTTCTGGATTATCCAAAACAGTCTGCCTTTTCATAATCAATGTTTTTGTAGTCAGTGTTTCAAATTCATTGTGATATTTTACTGGTAAATTTGTAAATACAGTACAGTAGAGTCTCACTTATCCAACATAAACGGGCCGGCAGAACGTTGGATAAGCGAATATGTTGGATAATGAGGAATTAAGGATAACCCTATTAAACATCAAATTAGGTTATGATTTTACAAATGAAACAGCAAAACATCATGTTAGACAACAAATTTGGCAGAAAAAGTAGTTCAATACGTAGTAATGCTATGTAGTAATTACTGTATTTATGAATTTAGCACCAAAATATCACGATATATTGAAAACATTGACTACAAAAATGCGTTGGATAATCCAGAACGTTGGATAAGTGAATTTTGGATAAGTGAGACTCTACTGTAATTACTACATAGCATTACTGCGCATGGAACTACCTTTTCTGTCAAATTTGTTGTATAATATGATGTTTTGGTGCTTAGTTTGTATAACGATTACCTAATTTGATGTTTAATCAGCTTTTCCTGAATCCCTTCTTATTATCCAATATATTTACTTATCCTGCCGGCCTGTTTATGTTGGATAAATGAGAGTCTACTGTATATTGATCATCTTATATTATCTGCTTAGAACTGGATTATATGAGGCCCCTTCTTCACAGTTGTATAAAATGCACACTGAAGTGGATTATATGGCAGTGTGGAGTCAAGATAATCCAGTGCAAAGCAGATAATATAAGATTATAAATGGGTTATATAGCTGTGTGGAAGGACCTTGAGTCTACACTGCCATATAATCCAGTGCAAATTAGATAATCTGTGGAAGAAGCCTAAGTGAGGCCTAAATTTGCCTGTCCCCTAACTGAAACCTGGCTGTCCCTTGGTTGCTAGGCAACGAAGTGGGCAGAGATTAGCCCTCTAAACTGGCAGCAATTGGATAAAAACAATTATTGCTCTCCCTCTAATTAGGACTTTATTTTTCTTTTCTTTTTGTTGTATCAACCTAGAGGCGTGGATGATGGGTTGTGTTGTCAAATTTCGAGGTTGGGGGGCCTGTAGTTTTGTTGTTTTGTCCACTGCCCTGATGCCATCACTCTTTTATATATATATAGATATATATATACATACATATACATATGGTGTATATATGGAATATATATAGGTAAAGGTAAAGGTTTCCCCTTACGTTAAGTCCAGTCAAGTCTGACTCTGGGGGTTGGTGCTCATCTCCATTTCTAAGTCGAAGAGCCGGCGTTGTCTGTAGACACCTCCAAGGTCATGTGGCCGGCATGACTGCATGGAGTACCGTTACCTTCCCGCCGGAGCGGTACCTATTGATCTATTCACATTGGCATGTTTTCGAACTGCTAGGTTGGCAGAAGCTGGAGCAACAGCGGGCGCTCACTCCGTTCCTGAGATTTGAACCTGGGACCTTTCGGTCTGCAAGTTCAGCAGCTCAGTGCTTTAACACACTTCGCCACGGGGGCTCCTGATATATATGTATCTTAGGAAATCATTTGTTGTCTTAGAATGATGGCCTTCCAAGTGTAGTGTCCTGTAAGTGGATATGTTGGTGATTGTGGAGACATGTTCTTCCACAGTGAAGACATTGGCATGGTGGACCTTTCTCTTGTTATGTTTCCCCCTTTCACCCTCCATTCGTGCCTCTTCAAATACCACAGCACTGCTGGTCACAGCTGACTTCCAATTGGAGCTCTCATGGGCCAGGGCTTCCCAGTTCTCGGTGTCCTTGCCACAGTTTTTAAGGTTAGCTTGAAGCCCATCTACACATCTCTTTTCCTGTCCACCAACATTCCGTTTTCTATTCTTGAGTTGGGAGTATAATAACTGCTTTGGGAGACAATGATCAGATATTTGGGCAACATAGCCAGGCCAGCGGAGTTGATGGCATAGGATTCCTACCACTTGTTAGGAATTGTGGGAATTGAAGTCCAAAACACCTGGAGGGTCAAAGTTTGCACATGCCTGATATATACCTATATGGGGTGTATGTATGTGAGTATGTGTATATATGTGTGTATATATATACAGTAGAGTCTCACTTATTCAACACTCGCTTATCCAACGTTCTGGATTATCCAACGCATTTTTGTAGTCAGTGTTTTCAATACATTGTGATATTTTGGTGCTAAATTCGTAAATACTGTATAATTACAACATAACATTACTGCGTATTGAACTACTTTTTTATATCTCGCCCCATCTCCCGAAAAGGACTCAGGAGCGGCTTACAATATGTATACATGTATACATATATACCCCTTTAACAGTGTATAATTTAAGAATATTTTAATTTGTACCCCCCTTCCAAAGTGCGCATTTATAATACAGGAATGTTTCGGTTTTGCAATCGCTTCTCCCCCCCCCCCCCCCCAAATGTATACATCTTTGACATTTTATAATTGTGGAATTAATTATATTATTTTGGCAGCCCTCCCACCTCCAAATGTATGCATCCTTTTTTCCAGTGTATAATAGATCCTTCACAGGATTAAAGATTTCGAATCGTAAAGCGTTGTAAAGTCCCAAGAGAAACTTCCATGGAAGTTTGAATCTCCAATGCTGCACAGGGAGGATGATGGGAACACCTGGCATGAAACTGTCATTTAAGATGGCATCTGTAACTGATTATTATAATTATTATATTATTAGTGTAGCCTATATGCTTCGATATAAATGCATTTGTGTAGCTTTTGAATCTGCCACTGCCTGTTAAAAGATGGGATACATATTTCTGGGACAACTCTTTATATATAAAAGCTGTATATGAGCTTGGCTCTCTAGAGAAAGTCGTCATCCCCCCATTATATATTGTGGCAGACTAACCCAACTATTTCTTATCAAAAACTTAAAAAATCCATGACAAGCAGCGAGCTTCTCCCGGGCCTTTACTCCAAAAGCACAGTGCCACCTGTCGACAACCTGGGGAAATTGCTTCAGCTTAAAAAAGTGCATACAAAGGCAGTCAAACTCCAAATTTGCTCCAAGGACACAATGTAAAGTCAGGGGCACTTTTAAGTGTGTTGGATTGGTTGGATTTGGGGGGTCTCCTTTGATTCCACTTCAATTCCCGACTAAAGGTATCTCTACACTGTAGAATTAATGCAGTTTGAGACCACTTTTAACTGCCATAGCTCAGCGCTATGGGATAGTGGGCATTGTAGCTTTATAAGGTTTATAGCCTTCTCTCCAAAGAGTGTGAGTGCCTCACCAAACTACAACTTTAATGATTCAATAACATTGAGACTATGTGAAACTACACCTAGAAATCAGGATGATTGTATTCTAGTATTAAAGGCAGGCATTTCTTTCAGTTGTCAGGACACACAAGTGGGGTGTATTGCTGCAATTGTGCTTATAGGATACCTTCTGATTTGTCATTATGTGATGAGAATAGACTTGTCTTTAGTGTAAATTAGTGTTGCTTACACTCTGGTCTTCTAGGTGTTTCGGACTTCAACTCCCAAAATCCCCAATCACCGGCCGAGACAGTTGAGGCTTCTGGGTGTTTAAATTGGGAAATTTGTAGTCTAAATTAACACAGCTCTTCTTACATTCTTAACTTCTTGCAAATTCTATTTAATTCAGGATTGCAAACAATGCAACTTACCTACAATCATCCTCCACTGCACTGAAGTTTATTTTCTATTTTGTTCAGCTGAAGACAGCTTCACACATCAGCTATGGAAAGAGAATTCTAAATGGCTAATTTTAGTAAGTGAGAGATAGTGCAGTAAGTGTATTTAACAAAATGTTGCCCAAGTAAACAATACTTTAACCTGTTAAATATCCCATATTTTACATCCTAGGTAAGGTTTGGAATTCAATCACTTACATTTAGTCATATACATTTGTGTATATATAAGTGATGTGTTGTTGTGAAAAAGTTCAGGAAATATAAAGTTGGTTAGAGGTCTTCAATCTCTTTTTAAACTTTAGGATTCAACGTGTTGTTATCAGTTAACCACGGTGTGCAATGTGTACTACTGTATATACCGTAGGTGTATCATTTCATATGCACAGAAACCAATCTTCTTTAGATAGCTGTTTTTCCAAGAAAAATAACAATATTGTTTGCAAAAGAGCCCATAGATTCCCCACCTTAGAAAAGCAAGATTCTTTCCCAACACAGTGGGTCATTGGTATGTTCTTGAATTCGGTTACAGGACTCATATATTGACTCTCTGTGAACAAAATCTGTGGATCCACAAGTCCCATTATACACAATGGCATTGTAAAATGATGTTCCCTTATTAAAAGATAGCAAAATTAAAATTTGCTTTCAGGATTGTGTGTGTGTGTGTGTGTCCGGGGGGGGGGGGGGGTTATATTCTAGCAATGGATGGTAGAATCCAAGGATGCAAATCTGTGGATATGGAAGGCAGACCGTATTTGGCAGCTTCCCCTGCTACTAGGCTGCTTTACTCTTTACTGACAATCAGTTCTTGAACTAAAATATAAAAGAACACTGGTTTGTGAACTGACTACAGCTTTCTTCATAATCAGGGGTTAGTTAATAGTTCTTTTCGGTTATACAAAGTTCTTCAGTAGGAGAACAAGTGATTCAACAGAGCAACTGTAACTGCCCTCTGGTTCATTGATTCATTTCAAACAGCAGGTACAGCAGGTATGGAATTAGAGATCTTAATTCCAAATCACAGTCTCGTATTACTTCTTGTTGTTATGTGAGGATGATAGATCACAGGGTTTTATTGGCAAGATTTGTTAAGATAGTTGCCATTGCCTTCTCTCAGACTGAGAGCATACCACACACCAAAAAGAAAAAGAAAAAGATGAATTTTATCATTCATGCTGAATTAGGGAAATGATATCATTTTCAAATTCAACAAATTAAGAAATGGGAGAACACCAAATCTATAGGTACAAGACCAAGGACCAATCTGAAGGGAACTACGTACTGACTCCTGGAAGTGAAGAAGCAGCAAAGCTTGTATATGCAGCAATTGGGGATGGGGGGAACCCTGTAGGGTATACCTATCTGTTTTTTTCATGTTTTCTAGATATATGTAACTCAATATGCTTTATTTCCTGCTTTCATGTAGAAATCACTTCCCCCTTCTTCCCAAAAAGCCTTTAGTGTGCTTTATTATCCTTTGTTTGAGAAGGGAGCACCATGAGTCCTCTCTCTGCCAAATGATGCTTTATGCACAAAGATGAGAGTCAGTATTAGGTAGTATTCTACCAAAGTTAGGTAACTTTCTTTTGTCTATCTACTCTTTTATCTCAGGTGTATGACCTGCAACAGTAAACACACATTTTTACCTGTAATTAAACCTTACTAGAGCAACCTGCATATTTTCTTGCCTGTTTCCTACCATATGCTCATATATAGCACTGGCTACACTTCACTCTACTCTGCCATGGATAAGAAATATTCCAACACTGATAACCGACAAGATCAAGGACCAAACTGAAGGGAATGACCTGGTTTGTGCCTAATGATTCTGATACTACTGTAGGACTCTAGTCCCAAAAGAGGAGCAAGTTCTAGCAGTAACAACAGGAGTCTGTGATAAATGAAAACTGCAAATAGTTTGAGCTGTTCAATGACATATTATTCAAAGAATGTAAAATAAAACCGTCTTCCATGAGCCAAATGTAGATGTAAAATACAAGGGATTACACACTCCCCACTTCTCAGCTCTCTTCCCAGGTTCACCAATATAACCAAGTGTTGCCAAGTCGATGAAGTTGGGATCCTCCCAAATGTACTTAGCCAATCTAGGATTAAAACCAGTTCCCAGTGGTCAAGGATAACACCGAATCCAGATGAAAAGGGGACAGAATGAGCTATAGGAAAACATGCCCTCTAAATCCTGGATTCATTTGTATATCTGCTACAGGTTTGAATTTTCCAGGAGGTTGTATGCCTGAAAAAGAAGGAATAAATGTCACCTTCACCCCAAGGTCATTTCATCCAAAATTGTTCTGCAAGCAAAATTACTATGGAAGCCATAAGCCAATACCAAAAGATTTCTAAAGGGAATTCCTTGCTATTGGCTTATGGCTTCCATAGGGTCTCTTCATCAGTGGGATGGTCACCCCCTACCATACAACTAATCTTTTTCTGCAAAATTTCTCATAAATAAAGACACGTTGTTCAATAGCATGTTGAAAAGACGTGCTCGTCATTCTTAATAAACAACTAGCGTAAGAATACATAAGAGAAACAGGGTGGTATCTTTATATGATACACAAGTGTATGTTACAAGAATTCCATCAGGCACAGGAGCCTCAAAGTTTTAAGGCCTCAACATCAGGCCAAAAAAGAAAGAAAAAAAAAGACTGAAAGAGGGAGATTGAGAGAAAGAAAGAGAACGGACTGTGGTAGCTTGTACTTAACATCTAAAAATGTCACTTTTAAGAAATCAATTTTCTTCTTTTTCTTCTTATAAATCATAATTGCAGGACAGTCTTCTCTCCCTTCCAAGACATGTCAGTGTGAGCACAAGGAAACTGCAAACTGCTTCTCTATCGATCATTTTCTGCTCTTTCCAAGTGCATGAGCGCCAAAGTAGTGGCCGCACAAGGCCAAGTCTCTCAGTTAAATTTGTTTTTCTCCCCTCACATCATAAAAAACCCAAAGTCAACCTACGGCACCTCACAGCTCCCAGAGAGAGAACACAGCCCTCAATGTGTCCAGAAGGACGGTGCATTTGGGCCAGATATACAATGGGAAAGGTTCTCTTTTGAAACAGAGGAAGCTTAAAAAGGCTTCCTAACTACACCCATTAAAAAAAAAACTTAGGCATCTCCTTTAGTGTAAAAGGCTGTACAACTGATCCTGGCCTCACGACCTACCCTCCCACCCTACCCCACTGCACCCATTTTATGAGCTGGCAAGGGATGCCCTTAGTGCATGGTGCTGACATTTGCCACAGCAATCGCTTCCTGAATCTCTCGTATCACCAGAATCCGGGTGAGCATCTGCTCCATTTGCTCGCGGCTGATTGGCTGGATGGAATACCAAATTGGGCTGTTGGGAGCCACCACGGGTTCGGGGGTCAAATAGAAGGTGTCATTCCGGCCTTTCACACTCTGGGGACTGTGGAGAAAGAGAAAGAGGGAGAGAGAGAGAGACTGAACATCAAGCAATTACTCTAAATGGCTATCAATATTATCCTAACCCAGGAGTTTGAGTTTTAATTTTAATAACATTTAAGCTGGCTATGTATGCAACAAGCAAATAAATTGGATGGAATTTCCATTTTTTAGTCAGCAGTGACATCCAGTAGATCACACCTCCATCCTAAACTCCAAGTAGGAATGTAGCTAGATGACCTTATAGTAAGATGCATATTAAAGCAATTTAAAATCGAGCACACTCCCACAACCCATTCCATGATATTTTGTGGCTTTCAAGGACAAGGACATAAACACTCACCATTTGAAGAGGTAGAAGTCATAGAGCTTTATAGGACACCTTAAAGGGTTCTCAGGGTTCTCAGTCTGTTCTGCATACATGTCATCCGTAACTGCAAGTTAATCCAAATAACAGAAGCCTGTCAGATACTTTACATGGGAAACAAATAACAATAAAGCAAGCCTGCACAACATGCGGCCCTCCAGGTGCTTTGACATCTAACTCCCAGAAGCCTTAGCCAGCTTGTTCAATGGTCAGGAATTCTTGGGGCCAAAATCCAAAACACCTGATAGGTCGCAGGTTGTGAACGCTTGCAATACAGCATAATATCAATCTCTTTCTTGTGACTGATGAACCATCTTTACAGGGATTTTAAAATATTTTTTTCTGGTGGAATTAGGAGTTCTTGTGAATAGCCAAATACAAAAACTTTCTGTCTGACAAAGTAGTCTAAGTACATACTCTGTAAAAATCAAATCCAAAATGGGAATAGTTGGAAGAGTTGAAGGTCAAAGGCGAGTTCTGCTGTCCAAACCACATTTATGGTAAAGGAAAGTAAATTGGCATTGAAAAAGGATCTCTGGTGCAAGGAGGAAGAAAGCAGACAAAACTCTCAATGTCACTTCAGAGTCTCACAAATTTGATTCATATTGTTGATCCTATCATCTTAGAGAAGTAAGTTTGACACATCCAGTCAAACATCCACATACATAAAAATTAGAGGAAAAGGTACAATCAAAATATCTGCAGAGAAAAAAAAGAAATTTATCTGCAGAACATAAAGGAGCAGCATCACTATAAAATAACTCAGTGATAAATTCTGTTCACTCTCATGAAAGTACTGTATTTAAAGTTTTACTCTGAACTATTCTGAGGAAGCTTTACATAACAATGTAATATAAATATGGAAAATAATAAAATAAAATGCTATTTTACACATATCATAAAATCCCATTTCTCTCCTTTTTCATCTTGCATCTTCTAAGCAGCACTGCAGAATAAATATGATTAGCCATTAGAACCAAAATTAAGTTTTAAGTTCTACCTTTCTGGCCAGCCTGGTGTATACCAAGTGCCTTCAGATACCGGATGCTTGTACTCTTATCCTTGGGATTGGAAGGGTTCTTCTTAGTCTGCCTCAAGACTTTTGAAAAGGCCAACTTCATGTGCTGGTCCACTGTTTTTAACAGAAAGTATCTGCACAAGAAGAGAGAAGATGCACATTAAAATATATTTGAAAACCCATTTCTCATACTGAGAGAAGTACCCAATTTGCATCTAAAAGGACATAAATGAGAGTCATAAAATTTAATATTTAATGGCAGGTCACCACAATCAAGAAAACAGGTGTGTTTACTTCCAGCAAACTAATGACGTTATGGTAACTTCACAGCAAAGCCACATACAGTCTACTTCAATTGACATAAGGTAGTGTAAACAAAGAAGAGGTTTTGGCAAATTTATAAAATGCAGCACTTAGCTGTACTAGCCAAAATGGCATTTCCTTGTTCCCAGACAGACTCCCTGCAAAATCCAATACTGGGGGAATTAGCTAGGCTCTGTTTGTGGCTCTTTCTTTCCTTCTTTCCTCACTTTCCCTCATACATTTCTGCTTCTTCTTCCTTTTTCTTGGCTTTCTTTTCCTTCCTTTCCTTTTTCTTTCTCCTTCCTTCCTTCCCCTCATACACTTAGCAAATGCCAGTCCACTTTGTCTCTCTCCCCCCCCCCCCCCCCAGTCATATGACAGAGGGTCACTTACCCAATCACAGCCAATCCACTTTGTTCCTTTTCTTTCCCTTCACTCTGGGCCCGAAATGGATGGGGACATTTTTAGTTCATACCCCTTAATTATTTGAAGCTGTATAATGAAGGGTATGTGCGCGTACAAACCAACCACTGACAAACCAACAGACATACTTTTACTTATATATAGGTTTCTGAGTACTTGCAACTCAGTAACTCTAGATACATTCTGATCTGATCTATTAAAGTATCTCCTGTCCGCTAGTTTGTCTTTACCCTCCCTCTACGTCCCCACATCAAAATCCACAATTCATTAAAATAGGATTCTACTTATTTTAAAGCAATCACTACAATGTTGGCAACAAAATTGGTATAGCAGTACATACTTTGTGTTGAAAAACATAAGAGTAGTGAGCAAGGTGGCAGGGGAGTGAGCACCCAGTTGCTTGCATTCCCACAACATCTCTTCAGTTACGTGGCTCGGAAGAACATAGCCTGAAAAGACAGGATGACAGCGTCACCAAAAGCATGGAAACCAAGCAACATTTCCACCCCCCAGAGTTGCCAGATAAAAGACATAATTCGTGATAGAGCCATTACAACCATAAAGTTGCATTTACATCAAATTTAGTGAACTGTTTTGTCATTCTGTTAAATAAAGGTGCAAATAAAGGATACCACCCTGAATACCATTTTGTATCTCTCCAAAAGTCCCCTAAGCTCTTTTGTCTTTTTATCTTTTTTAAAAAATATAAAAAATGTGATCCCAAAATGAAAAACCAAAGTCAAAAGGAATGGCTTTTCTATATGCCACATACTGCAACCACCTCAATCTCTTGAAAGTCTGGGGTGTAAACCAAGATTTTTAAAGGGCAGCGTGCAAGTAAAATGTGGTCAATTTCAGGGCTGATTTTCATCTGAAAATGAGGAGCATTGCACTATTAGGATGAATGTTTGGCAAAATCTGTCTAGCAGTTGTCTACCCAGTATGAAACCTTTTAAAAAAAACAGAATGGCGTACACAAATAATTAAAGTGCTTCATATTATTTCTCTACAATTACTATAAACTGAGGAATCTCTTACCAAGAGGAGTGACTCGGGGCTGGACATCCTTGAGAACTTCATGTAACCACTCAGTGAACCGTATATAATAGAGATCAGAGAAGATGTCATCAACTCGTCCATTTTCAAATAGATACTGAAAAAACACAGTAACACGGGTGAGAGCAAACTTTTTCCACAAGACTAATTCTTAAAATGAAACTTCTAAAATAGTAATCAAGTTATTCATGTTTTAAAGATGGACACCTGAAACATGGAGACTAAATCTCCCTTGTTAACAGTATATTTTAAGAAGGATCTTAAAGGAAAGAACAGTGGCTTTTGTAGTTGTTAAATGCTTTCAAGTCAACTCCAACATGGTGATCCTTATTGAGAGTTTTCTTGATAAGTTACCCAGAGGAAGCTTGTTTTTGCTTTGCTCTGAGGCTGAGAAAGTTTGGCTTAGCCAAGGACACCCAGTTGTTTCCACAGTTGAGCTAGAATTTGAATTCTGAATTCCCAAACTCATAGAACAACACTCAAACAATTACTCAACACTAGCTCTGGACAGTGACAAACACAAAATCTATTTATGTCATTATTTTATAGTTTGACAGCTACTCATGACAATATTGCAATGTGCAATAGGAGTTAAAGTGATATGGCTGTGTACATAAACTTAATGGCTAAAAGTCATTTATTGTTTGGAACTATCCCTACAGGATACTGGCCTCTTTGAACTAGACATGACTTTGCTTACTATACACAAATCTGAGGCCCCTTCCACACAGCTGTATAAAATACCACATTTAACTGGATCATATGGCATCGTGGACTCAGATACGCTAGTTCATAACAGATATTGTGGATTATTTGCCTTGATATTCTGAGTTATATGGCTGTGTAGAAGGGCCCTGAATAACTAACTTTTCAACTGTTTACTCTTTAGCATGGAATGTGTTCATAATTTTGGATGTTAAATTTCAAAAATATGTTAAATAGTACAAACTAACCAATGGAACACTTCTTAGTGCAAAACCAGTGCACATGTTTAGGTTTCAAATAAAAATAGCATTTATTTAAATTTCCTCCCAAATTTCCTTTTCCCCTTTCATGGCATCCTGTAGTATTGCTTTTGAGGCAATCCCAAGGACTATGGTAAGGAGATGAACAAAATTTCAATTGTACTAGACGTAAAAGCCCAGTGCAACACATTATAATTAGGGCACAGAATCAATTGCAGTTTGAAACAAGCTATTTGTTAAAATGGAAGTATATTGGCATTTCACAAGTGCATTCATGGTTATGTACTTTTAAAAGCATGATGCATTATGTATTTCTTTATATATATTTCATGCAAACTATTTTATATGTAACTGAAGTCTTAGGTTGGGATACATGGGCCTAAGATGATTTATTCAGCCTATACCTTTAGTTCACTTATTAAACTAAAGCAGACTGAGCATGAGTGCTAAATATATGAGTACATTTTGTAATATGGTCTTTGAACATAAAGTCATTCTCATACAAAATAAGAAAAAGTTCATTATTGAAAAGAAATGAATTTCTCTCCCAAGCATGTACAAGAATTGCCCTAATCACAATAAAAACACTGCCCTACAGTTTTTGAGCACTGGTTACAGAAAGAATTTTCATGACATCGTACCTTCTGAATACACAGGAAGATATAGTACAAAACATCTGGATCATATGGCTCGCCTTCACTATTACGAGCTTCACGACTCATTAAGCACAGTCCATAATTCAGTTCTGCTACAGCTGATGATATGAGATCTTCCTGGAATCTCAACAGCTGACGTCCTGCAAACCACAACAAAAAAGCCCATTAACTGATGTTCTTCAGAAGGCTATTTCTAGACCTGATCGTCCTTCCTTTAGTGTCTCCCCCAAAAAAACTACCTGACATTTTCAAGAACAAATTTCACCCAGCACCCAGTATTTTTACATAATATCCTAAAATATTTACTCAAAACAAAGTTTTGACATTAAGATTTAATTTTTAATAAACCTAAAACCCTGGTACACTAAATACTACCCAGGTGAGCCTTCCTTCAACAAGGAAGGGAAAAGATGTGAAAAAATGAATTGTACAAACAAATAACTTTAGAGTCTTGTGTAAGTGACTCTAGCATGTTGTATAACTCTAGTAATGTGTCAATAAATGAAAAAAATTCAGAGACCGGAAAACCCAGAAAATGAGTAAGCTTATTTTTTCAAATAATCCAAGATTGATTTTTAACATGAAAACACAATAAAAATGGGGAAACAGTATCAAAATAATTAAAATTAATTCAACCGAACAACTAAAAACAAAACCACCAAAAGGGGGAGGCAGTTCAATACTCAACAGAACATTTGGAGCATGAGATGCCTGAAGGGAGAGGTTAACATTCAATAACCAATTCTAGATTCATGGAATGTAATAACCTTCCATAGTCAGGAGAGCAAAGAAAAATTACTTTGGTTTGAAAAGGCAAAGCAGTATGTCTTCTGCCCGAAGAACTTACTGCCAATAGGTGCAAGCCTGTTCTGAGACTCCTTTTCCAGCTCTGCATTTTTAGTCTGTGCCCAGCTCTTCCATACTTCTAGCCCTTCTTCTGGCTTCAGGGACTGTGGAAGGAGGAGTTCAGGTGAAGGCTGAGGCTGCGGCTGCTGCTCCACTTCAGCAACCTGGACAGTTTGAGCCTATGGAAGAAAGTCATTTTCATTCATTTAAGTCGGCAAAAATCAAAGGTTTTTTTCTAATTGAATACCATCAGTGTAAGTTCAACCACAATTCAAAGCTATTCTACCACACATATAGTTAATTAGCAGGATTATACTATTTTGATTTATGGACTGCATTTTGATCAAATGTTGCTTCAGGAAACTTACAAAAAGCTTCAACACATGCACACATGTGAGTGTGTGCATACAACATAACCATCTTCATGGGAAAAGAGTAATGCTCAGGTTTAAATCTGAACATTATTCTTTATGTAAACCTGGATGACAGAAGATAGATGAAAATCTACCAGCAGATCTATGCACGCTTTACAATACAGTAACTCAACTGTTTTAACATTAAAAGCAACAATATTATCTCTCAGTGCTGTTAAGCTGAAGACTGGCTGAGTAACAAGGGTTTTTTCCTTGTGTGTTTGTTTTGATTTATGAAAGATCTGTAAGCTCCATTCCGTTCCTGTATTATAAACTAATTTCTGTGGTTATATTTTGTTAATTGTAATTGCACATATTTTGCACCTGGACTATTAGTAAATCTTGAGGTGCTAGGAAAAATACCAAACAAAACCAATATTGATCCTTGAGGTATGAAGTCTAGCCACTTCTTAATTTATACTTTTTTAAAAAACCAATTCACCAAATGCAACCTGCCATTTCATATTCTTTATGAGCAAATACCAGAAAGTAAATACGAAGGTGCAAGTGTAAAGCTGTTTAGCCTGGGTGGATTCACATACATTTCTGTTAATCTGGGGACCAACAAGAACAAAAACAGAGCAACACTTTGAAAGAGGCAACACCTCTCGGCATAGCTACATACTGCTACTTCAAAACTCTTTTCAAAATTGAACAGGAAAATCCCACTGGGGGAGGGCTTTCCTCTTTGCTTTGGAAAAGATGCAAGAGTCACATCTCTGAGAGATGAACAAAGTATCCTTTTGAAGATGGCAGCAGAAATTCATGCTTCTACTAAGCTACTGTATGAATTTGTCAGTTTGCTGCAACAACATTATTCGTCCTCAGTTCAAACCTAGCAAGTTACTTTAACAAACCACAGGATTTTTGCCATGTGATGACGTGAAAAGCATTAACATGCCTTCTTCTTTCTCCTTGCTACTAACTACAGACAAAGCTTCCTTGTTTCTTTGTTTTCTGTGATATTCTGCTAATCCTCATTTACAATCCTGATTTATAGTTCACTTTTAAACTAGTTTCTCAGTTCAACTATCATAGGAAAGAGGCGTGAGATTTCAGTGCCTCTCATTTTGAGGGCTTGGGTATTTAAGGTTTTGCTTGGTTAGAGTGAGAGAAAATAAGGTGTATATCTACACACAACCAATCAAATACCAATCTGCATCCATTTAGGAAACTACATGAGGCTCTACAATGATGCAGAATCAAAGATCTGCTCCAAATGGTGACTTCTGGAGAGAGCAGATTTGTTTCCTTCCTGGAATGGGTTATTACTTTCCAGAGACATTTTCAAATTCATACTTTTATTTGCTGGAGGAAGTGAACATATTGTAAAAAAAAGTTTGCAAGTTTTTAATGTGTTTTATCTGTATAGGATGGAAGGGAATACAGTAAACATGCAAATTAAAACATTGTTTTCTCACTAGCTCTACCCAATGAGATTGTTTTGCTTTCTCAGCAGGCCTGTCATGGTTAGGAAGACTTGTTAAGTCATTAAGATACGCATATCTGTGTATGGGTAGGGGGGATAACAACCTGAATTGAAAACATTATATAAACAAATTAGTCTAATGATTACATAATAAATAGTAGCTACTTATTTTTCATTCTCTTTCTTATACAATCATACCTCCACATTTGCAGATTTGATTATTCACAGATTTGATTTAAAATATTATCTCTAGGAATCTCCAGGTCCTGCAGTATGACTTTATAGTTAACTTCCTCCAGACATGTTGGAGGACCTAAAGATTTCTAGAGTGAACACCCCTCTAGGAATCTCTAGGTCCTCCAATGTGATTCTATAGTCAGCTTCCAGTAGACATTGACCATAAGAGTCATGCTGGAAAACATAGAAATCCCTAGACAAATATTCTCTCAGGTTAAAAAAGGCAATTTATTTATTTGTGTGTTTTACATTCACAAGGGTACTGTGCCTCTAACCCCAGTGAATGTAGAGAGCTCACTATACACTTTATAAATGCTCAACTCCTTAAAAATATACTACACACATTTATATGTTTTGTGACTTGATATGTAGTTCTGTGTGCAATAATGTGTGTGAACTACTGAGCCTGCACATATATTGTTATTCTGTACTACTCTGGATTATGGTATTGAAAGCGAACATCTCATATCAACTACCTTCTTAAGTTAAAATTCCATTTTCTGAGGGATTTTTTTGTTTGTTTTCTTTTAAACAAGCAACTCTCCACTGTAAACAAGAGCAAAAGATCAAACTTGTTGTTGCATATGAGCATACTGTTCATTGTTGAGAGCAGCCTGTTATGTTTGAACAAGGGCAATATACGGCAGCAATTTAAGAACCAATGTAATTAATTTCCCTTAGTAAGTAGAAATAACAAGATCTGAAAAGTCTCATACTGGGGAAAACTAAATACTAATTGTTCTAGAAAATGCAAATGTTTATAGTCATCACCATCTCTCTGCCAATAGCTGAAGGGAAAACTTTTCAGTAATAAAGACTTTCATATAAAATTTAAAAACCTTGTGCCAAAGTCTAGGTTACTATGAAAGTGTTTCACAAAGGGATTATTTGGTTTCTTATGAACAAGTAGTACAGCAATTTAAGTCCACAACTGTAGCCCTTTTCTAATACTTAGGACAAGGACAGTAACAGGAAAACAAAGTTCTAAATATGTTTAATGTAGTAACATAATACTACAAGGATAAATTAGAATTATTGCACTATCCCTGGCCCAGCCCTTTTATAGTTGGCGACAATCATTGTAATCCTGGCAATTGGTTTGTTGAATCTTTTACTGATGGAGCTACAATGAAATGGGTTTTTTAGTATTTATTTTTACTTTGAGTGTGTTTTAACAGGTTTGTGGTGTTTTAGGATGATATTTTGGTTGTTTTAAGTTTTTTAAGTTTTTAGGTTTATTATAATGTTGAATGTGTTTATTTTGATGTATTGTTTGTACAGTTTTCTTTCTGGCAATTGAATGTTTTGCCTTCATGTTGGAAACCGCCCTGAATCCCTTTAGGGAGATAGAACGATATACAAATAAAGTTTATTATTTTTTTATTATTACAGGAAAGCTGTAATTTCTTAGTTTGATCATTAACAGCTCTCTTGGCTGTCAGATATTTTCACTAAGCAAAAAACTGCATGTTTAACATACTAGATACACTATATGACAAGAATGGACTATATACAGGCTCCTTGACAGGCATCTCTAAACATATATCTAGGTTTTGCAATCAACCTTTTTGCAATACTTTGTATCTGCTCACTGTTTTAGGGCTGTGCACATTTTAAAAAAAGAGGATGAACCCTATGTCCGAAACTGCAAGGAAACAGGTTTGTGAGGACCTCTACAGAACTGCAAAACATTTGTATGGAAAATTAGTCTTGGGCCACATTTTCCCCATCGATGATCTTTTTTAGCCGTGGAGCCTTTCTGAAGCAAAAGTTTCTCGTGGAGCCCCAGTAAATGTTTATATATTGTATTATATTATATATATTAGGCATAGGCAAACTTTTTGACACATTGTGTTTTAAAATTTGAGATGGTCCGGACCAGTGACAGATGGATTGAGAGCATTTGTGTGAAGTATTTGAAAAAAAAATGAACAAATTCCTATGTATATTGCACATATCTAGTTCGAAATGCAAAAAAAAGAAAAAAAGAAAAAAGAAAAAAAAGAAAAGAAAGAACAATACAATATTTAAAATGGAGAATAATTTTAAGCAACAAAAACGTAACAGTATTTCAGTGGAAGACCCCAGTCCAGCCAGTCCAACCCCCTTCTGCCATGCAGGAAAATTGCAATCAAAGAACCCCCAACAGATGGCCACCCAGTCTTTGTAGTAATAAGAATAGGAGCAACCCCAGGGGGGTTTAGGGGTGAGGGAGGCAGGGGAGGGGAGAAGCAGGAAAGAAGAGGGAAAGCTTGAAGGAGAAGGAGGGTGGAACAGGAGGAAGGCTCCACAAAGTACACTTTGAGAACCACTTATCTAGATATTTGCCAAACATTTCAGATCACATTTATAGCATGAAGGAGGTCTCTGAAAAATCTTACTAAAATACACAATTTTTTAAATTTACAACGAAACACTTCAGTTCAGCAAGAGCTTCCTTACCTGGCTGGAAAGCAAGGAGTTAAAATATGATTTTATGAGGATTCAAAAAAATGTTTACATAGCAGATCAATGCACTGACATAAATTTTCATTAAAAAAAACACCAACCCTAAAAGACTGGGCCATCTTATCCATGGTCAATGTGAGTACTGCACCCTAACTCTAATAAAAGAAACCATCATCTTCTCTGAGCAGAGTAACAAAAGGCAAGAGCTTAGTCTGTCCCAGGAGAACCTGAAAGATGCCCTTCTATTTTCTCAGTTGTGATGCTACTTCTGGCCTTTCTGAATGCCTGGGTGGGGGAATGGTGAAAGTGGCCGGGAGCAGTTGGCCCCTTGATGCAGCATTGGTGCTTTCCCCTCACTGTAGAATGACTGACATATCCATGGGTCATCTCAAAATCCATTTTGCCTGATACCTCCTCTTTTGACTTATACATGACTATATACAGTATAAGCCTGGGGAACAGTTGACAGTGAAAAAAGATTGTTTTTCCATACATTTGCAATGAAAGCAAATGTATGGAGAAACAATCAGAACAACAGCAGCACCCTATTTTCCAAATGTATGTAAGATTTCAAAATAGCTGCTCACCCTGTGGCAAGTACTATTTGTTTGGACACTGCCAAAGATGCTTTAGTGAATGTATTTTTATTGCTTCAGATGTATGTACCACAAACTATATGGGTACATACATATTTTTTTTAGTGTTGGACTATAACTCTGAAGACCAAGGTTTGAATCTCTGCTTTGTTCTGGAAACTCAGTGGATAGCCATGAGCAAATCACAATCTGAGCCTCAAAGGAAGGCAAACACTTCTATGCCAAAAAACAAAACCTTAAGGAAACAAAAACCTATTAATTTGGAAATGATTTGAAAGTACATATGCTCCTCCTCCAGGCTAGACGTTACTGCAGTTGTTGCAACTTGACTTATGGTGGTCCTATGAATGAGAGAACTTCATGATCTAATCACAAATCTGTTTTTCACTGGATGCATCAGTAACCATGATCCTTTAAAGAAAACCCTTCAGTTATAATCTGACTACAAGAATTAAAAACCAGTACAACTGGTGCATGCTTCAATGCAAGATAATTCAAAAGCATCCCACAGTAGCCAATAGGAGCTGTTGACACAGGAGAAACTGCATTTCAAAATTGCTGCAAATGTGTAAGAAGTCAATCTTAAAATTGAAAGAAATTGAGGTCAAAAGCTGAAACTATACTTACCAAGCAGTTGCCTTACATAATATATAAGAGGTATTAAAAATACCAATGTGATAGAAACACAGGTCCCCCACAGTCTTTTATAGCCTGGCAGAAGTGTTGGCTACAATTCTGCCATTACCTCATCCCTAACTTCAAGATGCTGCAGAGAAGCCAATTTCAATGCAGCAAACCTAATGATATGGTGCTATTTGGCTCTAGCAGAGGTGGTAAACATTCAAGATTCTCAAAAGCCTGCAAGCCAGCTTCTGTTACTTGAGCTTCATACAGATTTACAAATTTTGTAACACTAGCAAGATGCAGGGCCCAGAGGGCAAAACTCTACAGAGCTGAGAAATCCTGCGTGCTAGAAAATAAGTAATTTGTAAGCAGTCTTACAAATACCACCATTAACAGAATGAATAGTAATTTTCAGGATACTCTTTTTAAAAATCTATCAGTGAAATGTCTGTCACAGACATTCATTAACAAAAAGATGTCGCAACAACTATGATAAACCATTCTGATAATATGACTTGACTGCCTGCTTTCAGGTGTTCTGGAAAAGGAAAAAAACATAGGAACAGCAAACAATGGGATCACTAATTCCCAAAATGCATTTTTATATTAAATTGAATTGAGTAACTTCAACATCATAATTTAAGCTACTTGGACTTTTTAAAAAGTCACTGATGTTTTCATGAAATATCAATTTACACCTACTCAGCTAAAGTAATCATAATCAGAACAGATATGTCCATACTTCTAAGATTACAGACCAAAATCTAACTAAACGTCCTAATAAGAGTAAACCAATTCGAACAATGGGAGCATGGTACACGTACATGGCTGTTGTTTGCCTTCATGACATTGCCGACTTATGATGTCCCTAAAACAAACGTATCATGGAGTTTTCTTGGCAACATTTGTTAGGCTTCGTCTTCCTCTGAGGGTGAAATATTGCCCTTACACCAAAGTCATCCAGTGGGTGTTCATGGTCAAGCAGGGTTTCAAACCTTGTTCTCCAGAGTCATAGTCGAACATTCAAATCACTACATAATGCAGAGTCTCTTTTTATGCTATATAAATCAGCTTCACCTATACGTTTTGGGATCAAAATTATGGATTTTGATATGACCTATGGTTAAGAAGAGGGAGAGTTAGGGAGAGAGGAAGCACCAGACCTGCCCTAGGGGGCCAGTCCCATCAGCAAATTCTTCCTTTTGCCTAACATCTCTCCCTTTCTCCCCATTTTATGGACTTTACATGTCTGTTCAGTTCGTTCTCTCTCACATACAAACATACAAGATATGTATGTGTGTGTGTATATATCTATACACATACACACACAACACACCCCTATAGTTATATATGTACTGAAGGTAAAAGAATAGAGGCTTCATGTGTGCAGTACAGTGCATCAAGGGATAGATGGAATTGGGGGAGAAGAGGGAAGTGGGAATTAGGTGCAGATACTATGGGGCATAAAGAAAAGAGGAAGAACAACTTCAGAGCTTCTTTCCCTGCTATCTGAGCTGCTTTGTGCAAATTTGCAGAACACAGGGGACAGGAACAGGATGGGTATATGTTAAGGCATACAAACTTATGAAGGAGAGTGGTAAGCCCCAGGGAAATGGGGAGGAACTGAAGAGGAGCCATAAAGGAAGAAGAGGTAAACAAACAAATCGAGAGCCATACAAGTGACTGAGAAAAGGTGAAATGGTAAACTCACTCGCTGGAAATGGCCAGATGGTGCCAGCTATCAGGCAAAGCAAGGTAAGTAGTGGCAGTGAGCAAGAGAGGAAGGAGATTCCCCCTTTAAATTACTGCATCTCGCCTTCTCCATGTCTTTTTACTGAATATAAACAGTCTATGGGCCTTCTGAATGCTGCAACTCCCTCCTAATCAAGGTCAGGCTGGCTTCCACAACTTCAGTTGTTTAAGGCTTAAAAGGATTTTATTTAAATCCAAACAGAAAAACTTGATTTTGTCATTTTAAATACTAAACACAGTTTTACTACACTGCTTCATATAATGTGACTTGAGCATCTACGGATCTGAAGATCTATAAAGAGACTACATGACAGTCTATCAAATCTGAAGGTTACACTCCTGAAGTTAAAAGATAAACATAAACTGATCTTCTGCCCATTCAGAGAACTCTCCTCAAATTCCATTTATTACAACAGTATTCCCAGGAAGAAAATTGTTAAAAGAGAACTGTAAACAAGATTGCAGGTCATCAGAGAAATACAAAAATGTGGCATATTGCCAAGGACTTTGTGTCACAACTCTATTTCCACCTTTTAGAGACACTATTTTACATCTATTTTAATCTTGCAAAACTGAAGCCTGCTTACTTTTCCTCTCTAGATTTGCACATCTGTATCTTACTAAGATATATAAGAGTGGGAATAAAACTATAAAGCTTTTCACACAAACCCAGGTTTAATCTAAGACATAATATCTCTCAGAATTACTATGTAAAATTATACAGAACCGCCGTTTTATAAACCAATAAGATGACTTAAATCTAAAACACTTTATTCTGTCAGGTAACTGAATTAATTTAAAAAATGAAAGTAGAAAGAAAATAAGAAAGCTTTACAGTTTCTCCTAATCACCCCAAGAAAACACTATTTACCTCTTGCAATTATGCAACATTAGTCCATATTCCTAAACAATCCAAATGCAAAAGAAGAGAGCTTATTTTCAAATGAATTATAGGGTGTATTTGAGTGCATGATTATGAACAGGCAGTATGTTTCAAAAAATACTAAGATTTTCTGCAGAATGCTATTTTGCAGTAAATCACCTGTCACCTAATGTCAATACATCAAATGCACACCTCTCTCTACAAAGACACAATATACTGCAAAACATAAATGTATTTGATTCAAAGTAAGTCAAGAAATTTCACATAAAAACAATTCATGTAATTTTGTGCATTTACTGCATATATGGTACTTGTGTACAAGTAAATGCCATGTACAAGTCACAGGCAGATTCTGGGGCCAAAATTATGGTTTTTGATATGACCCATGGATAAGTTAAGGGTCATTACGCTGAGACGGGAAAGTGGCAATGCTACCCCAGCCAGCCCTGGCCAAAACAATTTCTTCACCTAGGCACTCAAAAAGGCCAGAAGTGACACCATAGCAGTGAAAGTAGATGGGGGTCGGTGCTTTGTTTAGTTCTCCCAGGACAGATGAAGCTTCCACCTTTTGGCATTCTATTCAGGTAAAGGAATGGTTCCTTAAGTACAGCATTCACATTGACCCATGGATGTTGATCTAGGTTTTGGGGTTGATTTTTTTTAACCAAAATTCTTGCCTAAACTATCCTATATACTTGTGTAGCTTGGGTGAAATACCTAGACAATTCTATTCTTGGCTTTAAAATGCCTCTTTCACAAAGATCACCACCATGCCTTCTTACAATCCGAACATTTAAATACTTTCATTGGGATAGTCTACTTACAGAGCAAGTAACTTGCAGCTGCTGCTGCTGCTGTTGCTGTCCCTGCTCTTGAGGTGTGGGTTGCTGCTGTTGCGGGTCCCATATATGAACTGTCTGGGCTGTATTCTGGTAGGTCCCTGCCACGGCTTGCACTGCCACTGGAATGTGGATATTGCCATTCATAAACTGTGCTGGGAAAAGGGAATTGGCAAGAGTTTGCACCACTTCCTCATGAGAGTTTTTCACTATTGATGCACCTCCTACCATCTTATCCTTATCATCTTCCAGCTTGACAGTGGCCAAAGCTGTTGGAGAACCACTCACATGGACAGCATTGTAGGCCTCCTGGGGGATAGCAATATGGGTGATGTTTTGCTGCTGGAGATCACCACGTGGCTGTGCAGAGTAAACAGGGATGGTCCAAGTCTCCCCAGTGGGGCTGGTTATGGTCCCAGTGGCACTATAGAGGTGGGCGCTATCCACCGTTAACAAGTCCGGCCTTAAGGAGACATAACTCTGCTGCTGGCCCTGGGGGATAGCCAGGACTGTGGCAACTGGCTGCCCTGAAATAGCATATGACACAGTAATAGGCATATCCACTTTGCGCTTCTTCACTGGCTGGAGAACGCTGGCGGTGCTGATCCTCCGCTCGCCTTCTCGTGGCGAGCCTTGCTGAGGCGGAGGAGGAGAAAGGGCTCCAACTGTCTGGATCTGGATCTGCTGGCCCCCAGCAATAGCCTGTCCTGCCACAAGCTGCGCCTGGATCTGCTGGTGCTGTATATGTTCTTCCTGTATTTCTGCACCCTGGATCTGCTGAGCAGTCTGCACATGCTGTACTTGGATCTGAGCTGCTTGCAACTGAGACGGGCTGGGACTCTGAAGCGCTTGACTCTGTATTGTCTGGGATGTTTGTTGCTGTGGCTGGATCTGCACCTGGACCTGTATTGGCTGTTCTGAGGCTTGGTGAACAGTGAGCTGAGGGGAGAGCTGTTGAGTGGAGACTTGCTGGGGGGACTGTTGAACCTGAACTTGCACCTGGGGGAGAAAAAAAAGGATTTAGTACTTAGCACTCTTGTTCAAATTTCCACACCAGTACCTCTGTGACTAGGCCATAGATTTTATATATCAAAATGTTTCCTTTCTGCTTGGAAGCAAAATAAATAACTACAAGATATTCAAAGAATGACTCAAACCCTACTGCAGGGAAAAAATGTTTAAAAATAAAAAGGAAAAATAAAAGTCCCAATGAATATTGTGCATCTTCTCATCTCTACCGACATAATAATTTATAAACAAGGTTTCATTTTCAACTACTGATTGAATGCAAGATACAAAAGATAGATACTAACATGACAAGGAGCCTCCAATTGTTCTGATGGGATTCTAAAGCTGGCATGGACAAACTTCGGCCCTCCGGGTGTTTTGGACTTCAACTTCCACAATTTCTAACAGACAGCAAGCTATTAGGAATTGTGGGAATGGGAGTTGAAGTCCAAAACACCTGGAGGGCCGAAGTTTGTCCATGCCTATTCTAAAGCACACTTGTGGCAATGCTAGTGAGCTGCAACTCTCATAAACCCTTATTGTGGCTAATCTGTTTAAAGTTGAGTTGCAGTTTAACATCATCTGGAAGGCCAAAAGATACCCACTCATACAGCTATGGCTACATCAAAAAACAACCTAGAAGTGGTTCACACATGCACATTTAGTACTCAAGAGAAGTATCAAGTAAATCAGCATCCATAAGTGAGTCACTGTTAGCCAGACAATATAATTTTCCATTCACCTCAAATAATGTCTTTTTAATGGACATCTTAATTCAGCTGCAACGAATACGAATTTTGAGAATGAACAAGGAAACTGCATATATGCTTATGTATTTAGGGCGGCCTCTGCCTGTTCACTCTTGTGGTACTCATGCTACAGAATTTCATCAGAGAAATGGCAGGCACCTGGTCATGTCAGTTTTTTTAAAAAAAATCTTGCATTCAGTCAACAGCTAAAATGGGCTTAAAAGTTTTTAACTTTGATGATTGTATTAATCAAGTTGGTGTGATATGCTGCAATTTTATCTTTTTATTATGTTTTTAAAACATTTCGAACTTCGTCTACTTTGCGATTTTAATAAAATTTAGTTGTATTTTTAACTTTTTAAAAATAATATTTTAGCTGTACTTTGTTTTAATTTGTTTTAAGAAGGCTTGGAGTCCTGTGTGGGAAGAAAGTTGGCAAATAAAACAAAATATATGAATATAGGACTATTCTTCTTGAAGCCTGTTAAAGCAAACAAATTAAAAACCTCCTCTTGGACTTTATTTTCTTAGGTACCAATTACCTGCCTTGTTTTTGTATTAAGATAACTCCTTCTCTTTGTTTAACGCAGTTTGAAACATACGCCTTCTTTGCCTCAAGCCAAGGTTTTTTATCGTCTGTTTTAATGCTGTGGACTTGCACACAGACATGCAGCTAGAGAAGGCAGTGAAACTGGTTCCTTTTGAAACAGGTGCCAAGTACCAACACATGGTTACCAGCAAATATCACATGAGAACTCTTTTTTTTAAACAAGATCTTGTGCTGCAGAAAAATGAAGGAAATCTAAATATGAACGCCAGTGAAATATGGAAGATTTCCTTTTCAGCTCTTAATTCTTCTTTTCAGCTACATGAGTACCAGCAAAGTGTTGCTTGCATATGGAAGACAGGCTGGTCCCTTCAGAGATTAAAAGAAAAAGCATCTTGTTTTTATTCCAATATAAACACACAGCTATACTTAGGCCAAGATGATATCTTCACCTTATTCTGTGTCACTGCTATTCCTCACCCAACCATGCAATCATTCCAGCAACTCTTTAGCAGTTCACAAATTTTAAGAATCCCCACTATGTTCATTTTTGAAAAAAATATTAAACTAAAGTTTTAGCTTTTAATCAACATGAGACACATACAAAAAGATTTTCTTGGATCATATTTAATTTGGTTCTGAAGAATGGTAAAAATACTAGATACTTTAGGTAATAAGATGGTATTTTAAGTAAATCGGTTACTCCAATGTACACCTCCTCTCAAATATGCACCACTCACTTGTCAGTATACAGAATGACTCCATTGAGGGTGCTACAGGATCTACATATAGATTGCTACTAAAAAACAAGATTGGACCAATTTACATCATATGTGAAGGCACATTCATAATTCTGTAAAATACTGTTGGTATAATAAATCTAGTGGTAATCCTTGTTTCTGTTACATTCGCATTTGCTAAGCTAGGAAGGATCAGACTTGGTTAGTTCTTGGATGGGGGAGCATCAAATAATACCAGGTTATATTTTAGAGGACGAAACTGGCAAAATCGTATCTGAGAATTCCTCGCCTAAGAAAACCATGTGAAATTCATGAAGTTGCCACAAGTAGGCAAGTGGCTTGAAAGCATGTGCAGAAGCACACACACATAATGTAGATTGTTAGAAATAGAATTCAAGCAATGCAGAATAGTTGAAACCAGTCTTATAAATGCTTTTGTCCAAGAATAGCTGTAGTTAAGTAAGTGTCAAGGGCACCCATGTTTGCTGGAGAGGAATCATTTCTCTGATATAAATAAAGCTCTTTGTAAGCAAGTTAACTAAAAGCCCCATCTTAACACCATTTAAGCAACAGAAAATAGCTGTGCATTTTGAATAAAATTCAGAAATATACAGCTATTGTATTTCAGCTCTATTGATACATGTAACATCAAGATACACAACTAAAATTATGAGCTCTGAAATGTAAAAACATTTTTCCCCTAAGCAGAAGCAATGCTTCAAGGTTGTTGTTTTTTAATGGTCAAAAATATATGTGTGTTCCTAAGTGGAAGAATTATTTCATAAGGAAAAGGCCTAACTAATAATTAATTAGTAAACCAAGGTTAAATTGAACTAATAATATGTGGAATTAATATTTCCAACCAGTAGGTATTGGTAAAATCAAGTACTGAAGAAACAATATTACTTTTCTTTCTTTTAAAATAAAGACAAACACCAACATTCAGTTAGTCCAACTAGAATAAGTCCACTGAATCAATAGAAACTCTGGAGATCAACATTTATATACATTCTACTGATTCAACGGGGCTATACTATTTGTACCATCAAATACATTTTATTTATTTTCTTCAAAAGCAGATTCTTAACCCAGAACTAAGGATATCAGCTCCAGTTCTATACATGGTAAGAAATGAAAGCCCAGAAGTAGAATTTGAATTCCACAGGCTGCCAGTGTTAAGAGGGTTCTCAACATTTCATATTCTGCCAGCACTCCTTAAAAAAAAAAGTAACAGCACTGTGACAGCAGACTCAAAGCTTTTCAGGGAAGCCCATGCTGGATAAGTTTACTAAGGAAAGAGGGAGAGACAACAAACATGATTACTGAAGATCTATGTATGATTCTCTTACTCCTTCCAGATATGAACAGGAAGGTTTATGTGCTGCATGGCCACACAAGTGTCGCAACTTTGTTGTTCTTTCTCTTTCCAAAGTAATGCTTATCAGGCCAGTTGATATGAACCAGGTGGTTCAAGAGGTATCTTCTAATGGTACCGATTTTTAAAACTTCATCATAAACTGTGCCAGTAACTTCCTAGCAACTTCAATCAAAAAGCATTGTAGATTATGCCCACTACTAGGGCATTTGCTCTCCAATATCAGCCAGCATGGTTTATAATCATTGAGACAGAAATTTCTTCCATCTGTTGCCATATTGTAAATGACACACTGAAAGGCACTGTGGTACTATTAGCTGATAATTAGTATACTATATATGGCTAGGACTGGGAAAGCTCTGGAACGTTTTCAAGCCATCTGTAACTAAAGCCATGTCATTTACATACACAGATAAACTAGAGATATTATAGAATTTAGTTCATACAACTCTTCCTTCTAATACTTGCCTGTTTTCAGTCAACAGCTAGGTAATACAGATGGATCCATCATGCCTGAGGAGTAACAACTCAAGCAGTGTCACTATTTATCCCATGAACATCACATAGTTCAGAGGTTACAGCAAGCCATTTGTTTACTAATAAATATGTCTATTTATCAGAATAATAGCTATTATTGGTCTTTTTAAAAAGCACCAATAGATGCATGTGAAAATGCAACCTAAATGCTAATACAGTACCACAGAAGAATATAACTGAAAATTCAGGCATACCATACCTCCAAAGGAGCAGGCACAATGTTTAGAAATAATGGCATTTGAAACATAATACAAGTTGGAAATGACAACCTTCTTCAAGCCTTCTCTAGTAATGTTTATCTATGATCCTGTTGCCTACTGTTTGCATATATGTTCTGGTATGCAGTTTCCTTTACTCTATGGTTCCTGAGAAGTTATAAAAAGGCTGCAGACCAAATGCTCTCTCTCCCTTTTGACTATGTGACCTGTTGATAACTGTTTTGTTACAAGAGAGATGCCTTGGCCAGATGGCACAGGGAACCATTTCAAACATATATGAAACTGGACTGATAATGTTTGTATCTGTGAATGCTGAATACATGAAGGTTGTGAAAAAACCAAATATGTTATTTTTTATCAAAGTCTACTTCATTTTGTCTCTTGAGTGCATGATATAAAACAAATTGTTTTATGGGAGAGTATATCTTTTTGGGCAACAAAAAACACTTCAGTTGGCTTTTGTAAATTACTCTGAACATTTATTTAGATTTTATGTCCTGAAACCTGAAATTATGTCCCATTTATAGTAGATACATGGCAATCCATGTTGCTACTCCAGACAATTCAATACTGTCCTTATCCTTGCTTTCTGCATTATTTTGTTTCAGAGATCAAAGGAAGTAAATGTAATGCTAGTCTTTTAAGTTCTTTCAAAACTACATGAGCTTCTGCAAACACTCAAATGAATACAGCAAGCAGTAGTTAGTGCATCATTTTAATATTACCTGAACTTGCTGAGGTTGTTGCACCTGTATTTGCTGTTCTTGCTGGGTTTGCTGCTGGACACTTGTTGTAACGGGACAAGCAAGTTCAAGCAAAGATCCGGCCACTTCTGTGCTATCTGTATAAATACAGTTTCCACCTTGCTGATAAACCATGGTAGTGGTAGCAGCTGTCTGCTGAAATTCCTGCAGTGCTTCAGGGCCTTTGGAGGCAAGGGAGTCCAGGAACTCCTTCATCCTATGTTGGGGGATTGTTCTTGCTTTTACACGGATGTATTCTTCAAAGGAAATGGTGTTCTCCAAGGAATTATTCATATTGCAAGGTCCTCAGGATTCCTTAGAAAATAAAATTAAACAATACATTTATTAACTCCAAGTAGCCAGTAGTCTAAACAATGGCTCATTGCAAATTCCATTATAAATTAATAAAATTATTAATATAAATTATTAAAGGTCATCACATGTAACCACTTAACCTGTTGAAAACACATGTGTAACAAATAACATGCAGCTAGCTGCTAAACTTCCCTTATGTTACTGATCATCTCTCCCATTGCCTTCCAACAAGAATGAACATCAGATGAATAAAACCAAATAAAGCAGTTTGAATGAAATAATAAACTTTGCAACTGATGTGCCAACTGATTTTATTTGTACATCACCTCAGGAGTTGGGAGGTAATGTAGAAATAACTTATATAAGAAATAGCCTTGTTTAAAAACCAAGAAGCATCCTATAAGCTTGGAGACTAAATATTTAAAGTGTTTCTACAATCCCACTAGTCAGCAATTCTATTTTTAGTAAGAAATGTGTCTTTATGAAAAGAAGATTCTTAGTAACAAACCTGATACATCACTCTTCTAACGTCCATGCACACACACTTTAACACAACGTAACAGTGAGAGCTTGTTAAATAAACAGGAGTTGCTACATTCCTTCATAATTTAGTGGTTTTTAAAACCCACATGGAAAATAGTTTGCAAATGATTTTTTTTCATGTCAGGAGCAACTTGAGAAACCGCAAGTCGCTTCTGGTGTGAGAAAATTGACCGTCTGCAAGGACGTTGCACAGGGGACGCCCGGATGTTTGATGTTTTATCATCATATGGGAGGCTTATCTCATGTCCCCACATAGGGAGCTAAAGCTGACAGACAGGAGCTCACCCATTCACTGGACTCGAACCGCTGACCTTTCAGCCGGCAGTCCTGCTGGCACAAGGGTTTAACCCATTGCGCCACCGGGAGAACTGAAAAACTGTTGCTGCTAAGTTGGAATCACTGTTTCAGTAAAGATGCTTATGTACATAGATTTTCCCCCTAAGAGTTGAAGCTCACAATAGAATGCTGTAGAAGCATATAAGGACAACAGGAATTTTACACAAGAATTCAGTGCTCTTATGATTTATTTTCCATTAAACACACACACAGGGTTATCCCTTGAAAGTATGGCATGAGAAGCAAGATTAAAATTACTTAAGGGGCATAGACATCTACCCAATGTTGAATGAATGACTGATCCAACTAGCCCTGTATTGTCAACACTGGCAGTGGCTTTCCAAAGTTTCAAGCAGGACTCCTTCCTTAGTCCTACTTAGAAATCCCTGGTACCCAAGTACTAATCAGACCCCATTTTCCTCAGCTTCCAAAGAGGCTGGATGTATTCATGGTGGCAGTAAGGAGATTGCTGTTCTACATGGCTTCCTGTACCTTCTCATGACAAGCAGAATTATGCACAGGCAGGTTTATCAATCTGCATTACATAAGACTCAGGAATAGTATTTGTTATACATTATACCCAACTTTGGGGAACCCCGGTGGCGAAGTGCGTTAAAACGCTGAGCTGCTGAACTTGCAGACCGAAAGGTCCCAGGTTCAAACCCCGGGAGCGGCGGGAGCGGCCACTGTTAGCCCCAGCTCCTGCCAACCTAGCTGTTCGAAAGCATGCCAATGTGAATAGATCTACAGGTCCCGTTCCGGCGGGAAGATAACGACGCTCCATGCAGTCATGCCGTAGGTGTCTACAGACAATGCCGGCTCTTCGGCTTAGAAATGGAGATGAGCACCAACCCCCAGAGTGAGACATGACTGGACTTAACATCAGGGGAAACCTTTATCTTTACTTATACCCAACTTTGAGCAAACGGGAGACTTTTTAAAAGCTACCTGCCAGCCCTACTACGAAATAAAACTCAAGACATTTAGAAATGAATATTATATTATCTTTTAATTTCTGCTTTTGAGGTTCTGACTTCTATCAGCCCTGCCTCACAAGCCTAAATATGTGTCCAATCCACTAAGAGGTCTTCACATAAACAGTAACTCATTAAAATGATATGCTCCCGTGAAGCCACTGTTTGAGTACTCAAATAATCCAGCTATTTAGCCACTAACCAAAGGGCGTTTTCTTTCCTACTCTTAAGCCTTTTACTAACCCAAAGGTGTTGAGCTGTTGGCAATTTGTAAAACTAACTTGACAATCATTTTTTCTTGTTTCTAGCTAGCACATTGATCTAGGATTAAAATCATGATTTATTTCATCTAAAAGAATTTTCTAGCTCTCCTGCTAGAAAAAAAATCTGACGATACACAGCAAAGATTCAGACAAAAGAGAGGGAACTTTATAACCTTCATCTCTCAGTCATCTAGTTCTCCTAAACTGTATCTCCATATTCTGACCTCTTTCAATTCGTAACTGTCATTCACGTTCATCAAAAAGTTCCAGTGTGTTTGAAAAAAAAGCTCAAAATAAACATGTATGCACAATAGGTTGTTCTTGAAGTATATATTTTGAACCTAGGATTTTTGTTTCGTTATTCAAAGTATGAAACGGAAACAGAATTTATTTTATTTTATTTATAGTATTTATATTCCACCCTTTTTCAACCCGAAGGGGACTCAGGGAGGATCATAATGTACACATACATGGTAAACGTTCAATGACATTAGACATACAGACATAGACAGAGACACAGAGGCAATATATCATTTTTCAGCTTCCGGCTTCATGAGGTTATGCTCGATTCCGGCCACAGGGGGAGCTGCTGCTTCATCTACTGTGACACCAAGCCCTTGATAAAGTACTTCCTAGTTCCGTTGCACGCTGCTGGATGTTTTTATGGTGTCATAAATTAAATTAGCCTAAATTTCCTACTTAACAAATGCAACTGTCTTTCAGGTTGCTTAGGTTAACAATGAGCTAGGCTATTTAATGGTCTGGCACTCAATCCGACACAGGCTGGCTTTGAACTCATGACCTCTCTGTCAGTAGTGATTTATTGTAGCTGGGTACTAACTAGCTGCGCCACAGCCCACCTCAGAAGACTGTTAAGATACAGAATTGGGAGGGGGGGGGGCCTGGCTCGACAGCAATACATGTGAAAAAGATTTTTGGAGTCCTCATGGACAGCAAATTAAACATGAGCCAATAATGTGATGCAGCAGCTTAAAAAGACAATGGGATTTTGGCCTGCATAAACTGGAGTATAGTGTCTAAATCCAGGGAGGTCATGCTACCCCTCTACTCTGCCTTGGTCAGACCATACTGGAATACTGTGTCCAATTCTGGGCACAGCAATTTAAGGGAGATGTTGACAAGCTGGAATGTGTCCAAAGGAGAGTGACTGAAATGATCAAGGGTCTGGAGAACAAGCCCTATGAAGAGTGGCTTAAAGAGCTGGGCATGATTAGCCCGAAGAAGAGAAGGCTGAAAGGAGACATTATGGCCATGTATAAATATATGAGGGGAATTTATAGGGAGGAGGGAGCAAGCGGAACAATGGCTTCAAATTACAGAAAAAGATATTCCACCTGAACATTAGGAATAACTTCCTAACTGTGATAGATGTTCAGCAAGAGAACTCTCTGCCTCGGAGTGTGGTGGAGGCTCCTTCTTTGAAGGCTTTTAAACAGAGGTGGGGTGGCCATCTGTCGAGGGTGCTTTGAATGCGATTTTCCTGCTTCTTGGCAGAGTTGGACTGGATCGCCCACGAGGTCTCTTCCAACTCTATAATTCTATGACTGTATAAAATATGCAACAGTCCTGATTAATATCCTACTTCTCCAGTTCTGTAGATTTCCCCCCTAAAACACCCAAGTTAATGCTTACAGGTAATTTGAAATAGAGCACTATGGAATTTACAAGCAGTAGGTTATACGCTGTAACATATATACTATAATTTTTCAGTGGTTAAGCATTTTATTACTAATGAATCTGTGTAATTAAATGAACAAGAAAACATCAGAAGACATAAAACTACCACCTGCATTGCACCTGGACAAAAACTAAGGCAAGAAAAAAATTTAGTTGCTCCCACAATCGCTTCCCTATAGTCACCTAACAACCAAGCATTTATCTGATCACTGGAGAATGAATGGATTCATTGTACAAAGATATAAGAAATGTGTGCAGCCACGTGTCATTTCCAGCACTGTTTATAAGCAAGACATGTATTGTGTCTTCACCTCAACTACTGCAGGAGTCAAATAAAGGCCTCAGATTCCAGCTACTGCCAAGAACAATGGTTGCTATCTTGGGCTTTGATGCTTGTTTCTGTTAAGTCACACAGGTATTACACATTAGATGGAGCAGAGTACTTGCTGCTACTGCTCCCCTAGTTGCACCTGCGTTACTCCTGGTGGTTTCTGCAACTTCAAGCCACATTGGAAGATTACATCACAAATCACATCAGCAATGCTAGTCTAAATCGGAACAGCCATTGCCCTGACAGGATCCGTTCTCATTAAGCATGTATAGAGTACCATATGGAAGCAGCAACTAGATGGCACCAGCTGCACAAAGCTAGACAATATATAAATGGGAATCTTAGGCCTTAATTCTTCAGAGTATATTATTAGATATTACTTCTATGGTCTTACTTTTTAAAGGCTTTACTATGATATTAATCAACACCAAAATAACCATTTTAATGTGTATGGAGACCAAACAGCTCATGAATTGCTGCAAACATATTGTGCCAGATGAAGATGAGTCCAAATAAAAAGGGATCAAAATAAAGAAAGAAACAAAACTCTGAATTTCACCATCATTGTTATTCCCTGTTTCTCACAATATAATTATCTGAATGCTAGCAATGGGAGCAGGAGACTCTTATAGATTTTATTCAAATCTTTAAGTTATAGCTATTATCACTGCACTAGATTTTGGAATACATAATAAGTGAAATATATTGGTCCTGTGTTTTAGCCAGTGAGTTTTCAAGTTAAGATCCCAATGAGAAAAAGGAATGATATTTACTTTTCCAATGAAGATTCCAGTTGGCAGACATATGATGCCTTGCTTTCTCTGTAAGCCAGAACTAATGATGCTATTCCCTTTGCTGCTGACCCAGTAAACACTATTCCCAAGAGCAAAGATTAAATGTAACATCTTGTATATAGTGCTTTTTCACACGAGAAATAAAGAGAATCATTTGGAGCAGTCGTAGGTAGAGCCAATCAACTAGACCTTAAAGCGACAGACTTCACAAATATGTTCTCTGTATTCTCAGATGTGAATAACAATTCACAAATGATTATTAGATTTTACAATGGAAGAAAAATACAATCTAATGTCAAACATGACAATTATTTCAATGGAAAGCATATCTAATCAAGGAAATAAAGATATAAACATAATCTTGAATAGTTAATAAAACAATTCATTATTGTTTTAATTTTTGCTAATTTTCACAAATCAAGTGTATGACTTAAGTTGCTCAAATTATATGTTTATTTTTACATTTTTTTTACAATTTTCAAAAGTGATCAACTCCTCTGGGTATCTCACTGCTGAACTGAAAAGAACTCAAAGGTAGTGTTTAAGGACCAAGGCCTCATCTACACTGCCATATAAAATCCAGGTTATTTGCTTTAACCTAGATTATATGGCAGGGTAGACTCATATAATCCAGTTCAAAGCAGATAATGTGGTTTATCTGCTTTGATAATCTGTACTATATGGCAGTGTGGAAGGGGCCTGAGATAATTACTCTTAGGCCTCTTCCACACAGCTAAATAATATCCCACATTATCTGCTTTGAACTGAAATATATGGCAGTGTGGACTCAGATATCCCAGTTCAAAGCAGATATTGTGGGATTTTCTGCCTTGATATTCTGGGTTATATGGCTGTGTGGAAGGGCCCTTAGATACACCACAACTAGGTGTTACAATATTAAGAGTGAAAAATGTCCTTCTATCTGAATGATGTCAAATACTATCAAACTATAATTTAGAAATAGTAAAATTCAGAATGATCAAAATGGAACTCTTTAAACAAACAATAAAATGATAGTTGTGCAAAAATATGTCGAGCTGCATACCTCCACACAAACAGAAAGCTAATACAAGTACAAAGTTAATAGAAGTGACCACATCTTCGCATACTGAAACAGATATGTATGTGATTTAGAAGTTTTAATAGACTTACAAGCTGAACATCAGTCAACAGTATGATGTAGCAGCTAAAAAAGATGATTTTGAGCTACATCAATAGGATCATGGTATAGATCAAACAATAATGCCATTCTATTCTGCTTTGGCTAAAACCTCATTTGGAATACCGTATCCTGTTCCGAGCACCAAAATTCAAGAAAGATATTGACAAGTTGGAGGATTCAGAGGAAGCCAAGCGCTATGAGGAGCAGCTTAGGGAGCTGGGTATGTTAAGTTTGGAGAAGAGAAGGTTAAAGGGTGATATGTTAGCCATGTTTAAATATTTGAAAATATGTCAAATTAAAGATGGAGCAAGTTTGTTTTCTGCAGTTCCAGAGATTAGAACACAGAGCAGTGGATTCAAAGTGTAGGAAAAGAGATTCTACCTAAACGTTAAAAAGAATTTCCTGGCTGTAAAATATGCTGCCTAGAAGTGTGGCAAGGCTGGATGACCATCTGTTGGAAGTGCTTTGATTGTGTATTCCTGCATGGCAGAATGAAGTTAAGACTGAGTGATCCAAGACTTATCTCCCAATTTTATGATTTCAATATGATATTTTGAGAAAATGTCCAGTGCAAGAGAAGAACAAACCTTTATTATTTCCTTTCAAAGTTCAGATGGGCTGAGACAGAACAAGGGGAAAGAGAGACCACATGCACTTAAAGAGAAGCTACACATTACACTTTGCCACACAGCTCCCAGTACAGTAAAATCAATACAAGGACTAGATGATCATCTATTGATGCTGATTCTGAGGAGGCCAGGTCACATGGTACGTACAAAAAAACCCTCTTACCACCCCCAAGAGAGAAGCAGCACTGTGGAAACTTATGTTATATAATTTAAATGATATTTAAAAATCTGGGCTTACATTATATCACTGTTGTCTTTTTCTTTTACCACACCAAACAGAAGCAGATGGACATTTGTGTTTGTTGACAGATGTTATCCAAGAAAGCTACCATCAACTTCCCATAAATGTTGACAAATTCTTCAGCCAGCAATATTTTACAAGTCAGCCCTACAGAAATTTACACAGTATTAAGTGTGACTGAATCCTCAAGCTTCCGTGTGCCCTTTCAACTGAGTATTGACTATTTCTTCCCCCCTCACTGGAGTAAACCTTGAATATCCTGCTGGGAGGGAGAAATTTTCCATTTCAAACCCACCATTCTCATTACATTAGAAATGTATTATTGTAATGTTTAATATTCTTGCTCTCTCTCACACACACACACACACAATATATTTCTCTTTAATATTTTCACCACAGTAACAAGATAAATATTGCAAGGCAGCTTCAAACGGATGAGAGGTGTATCAACTGAATGACAAAAGTTAGTATGGCAGTTCTTCACAAACCCACCTACTCCTACGCTGATCTATGATTATCCAACAGACTACCTTACCTTATTGGAATCTTTCAGAATTAAGAGTAGTCATTTGCTCTTTTATCTGTAATCACCACCAGTAAATTACAAGACTAAGAAATCCAATGCTCAAGAACATTATCCAGAAAATATGCACTTATGCCATGCATTATTGCTACAGTCAATGTTATATTAATAACACTAGTAGCACCAGTGCAGCTAAAATCATATACTGTACGGTAAATCAATGAAAACCCACTGGTCTATTCTTTCTTGACCTACAAGATCTTCACACAAAGTGCTTTGCACTTTTTTATTCTTTTAAAAAGGGTACTTTTAAAATGCCTAACCAAAGCAATACATATTCATCTTATCTGTATTTTCATGTAAATATGAAGTGTGGAGGGTCAGGTCATGTTGATTAGCAAGTAGACAATTCAGAGTACTTTTATCAAAGGAAAATACTTTTGCATGGAGAAGATCATGATGCTGGGGAAAATGGAAGGAAAAAGGAAGAGGGGCTGATCAAGAGCAAACTGGATGGATGGTATCCTTGAAGTGACTGGCTTGACCTTGAATGAGCTAGGGATGGTGACTGGCATGGGCTGGTCCATGAGGTCACGAAGAGTCGGAAGTGACTGAACAAATAAACAACAACAAACTTTTGCATGATATGGGCAATCTAGACTCACCAAGAACCATGCTATATATATATTTCTGATATTTGTATCCTGGACTTCTTAAGGCTTGGGATATTCTAGATAGGACAGAACAAATAAATGCTTTCTAGTCACATTTTTACTATTCTTTTAAGAAATATATACAGGGAAGCCAGTGTTATACTGCATTGCTTTCAGAGTTCAACTCCCCCCCCCCTGCTGTTTTTCAGTGGTATTAACAAGTATCCTTAAATTTTTCATTTTGATATCTAGGAAAATTCTGCATGCTTTGTATAATGCTAATATTATTTTGATACTTAAGAAAGAATGAAATGCAACTGAACTGAAGAACTATACACCTATTTCCTTGATTAATAATGCCTAAAAACTATTTACTTCAATTCTAGTAGAAATATTGAATAAGGCTTTACAGGATTTGAAACATGAAGGGTGATGTGATCTTACTTTTTACCCAAAAGGTTTTTCAGAGACAACATTAGGTGCGTTTTGGAGGCTTTGGAGTGCTATGATAAATATAATGAAAACAAGTAGCATTAACTTTTTTTTAGATGCAGAGAAAATAAGATAATGAGAACTGGTCAATCCTTTTGTTGATTTGGAGAAGATGAAGTCTGAGCAGAATTTTGCTCTATGGATTAATTGCTATATTGTGTTAGAACAGCCTAGAGTTTGATTATTGGTAGCAGTCTTTTCTTAAAGAACTTTATTGAAAGTGAACCATGTCTAGGTTTAGATCAGAATGGAAGACTGTTTGGAAAGATTTGTTAACTGTCTTGAATTCAATGATGGAAAAAAGAGTGGGGGAAAAAGTAGCATTAATGTGTAAGGATAGCATTTTCTAAACCTCAAAACAGAACATAGATATTGCTGACATCTACAGGCAGTCCCCAAGTTACAAACAATATAGGTTCTGTAGGTTTGTTCTTAAGCTGAATTTGTTTGTAAGTTGGAATAGGTACATTTTAAAGTGTAATTTCAGCAAAAATATATATTTTAGCTTTGGTTAGCATAGGGAAGAGTTAACACCCCCTATGGTGTTCGTTTGGTTTTTTGTCTGTGCCCCTGTTCAGAAGATTTCAGCTCACTTTCAGTCCTTGCAATAATTGGATTTTGAAAATACTGGCTTGTTCTGAAAACAAGGATTGGTGAGGAAGCTTCAGTTGAGACACCTTTTCCCCACGATACCTCTTTAAAGAGATAATTTCCCTTCTGAGGGGTCTATTTCTCTCATTTCCAGTTGCCTCACTCCCATTCTTAACTATGTTAAGTCAGATGTTTGTAACTTTGGGACTGACTGTACTACAATATTTTTCTTTTAGTAAGCCACTCAAGACAAATCAAAGTTCCACCAAGATAAGCTTCATTGTCCATTCCACTAGGTAAGACACGACGGAGAGCAGGTGCAGGAATTTCCATATTAGACATCTGCTGTGCTTTACCTGTACAGATGTATCAGCCAACACTTTTGATAACTTAAAATGTCATATGGAAACACAAGTGAATGAAAGGCAAGATTTCCATAATGGCTTAGGCCCAAATAAATCTGTTCATCTTTATGTTGCCACAAAACTGCAAGAAATGCTCAAAATATAATCCACATAATAGGCTGGTTCACTGAGGCCAGTTGAATCCATCACCTATTTCTAACTTGGGCCTAATTAAAGAGGAAGAATAGTCTAACCAACTATAAAGAACACTATGCAAAAGGTATGCCTTTTTTTAAGTTTTTTTTTTGTTTGTGTCAGGAGCAACTTGAGAAATTGCAAGTAGCTTCTGGTGCGAGAGAATTGGCTGTCTGCAAGGACGTTGCCCAGGGGACACCCGCATGTTTGATGTTTTACCGTCCTTGTCTTATCTTAAGGAAGAAAAAGGAGGTGATAGGGCCACTGCAAGGAGAAGATGGGGTGATTGCAACAGGGGATAGGGAAAAGGCAGAACTGCTTAACACCTTCTTTGCCTCGGTCTTCTCAGAAAAAGAAAGCCATCTTCAACCTCAGCAACATGGAATGGACGAAGGATTGGGGGAAATCCAACCCCAAATAGGCAAACAAGTTGTCCAGGAACACCTGGCCGCTCTAAACGAATTCAAGTCGCCAGGGCCAGATCAACTACATCCAAGAGTACTGAAGGAACTAGCGGAAGTTATTTCAGAACCACTGGCAATTATCTTCGAGAGTTCTTGGAGAACGGGAGAAGTCCCAGCAGATTGGAGGAGGGCGAATGTGGTCCCTATCTTCAAAAAGGGGAAAAAGAACGACCCAAACAATTACCGTCCGGTCAGCATCACATCGATACCAGGCAAGATTCTAGAAAAGATCATTAAGGAAGTGGTCTGCGAACACTTAGAAACAAATGCGGTCATTGCTAATAGTCAACACGGATTTACCAAAAACAAGTCATGCCAGACTAATCTGATCTCTTTTTTCGATAGAGTTACGAGTTGGGTCAATACAGGGAATGCCGTGGATGTAGCCTACCTGGATTTCAGTAAGGCCTTCGACAAAGTCCCCCACGACCTTCTGGCAAACAAACTAGTAAAATGTGGGCTAGACAAAACTACGGTTAGGTGGATCTGTAATTGGCTAAGCGAACGAACCCAAAGGGTGCTCACCAATGCATCGTCTTCATCATGGAAAGAAGTGACAAGTGGAGTGCCGCAGGGCTCCGTCCTGGGCCCGGTTCTGTTCAACATCTTTATTAACGACTTAGACGAAGGGTTAGAAGGCACGATCATCAAGTGTGCAGACGACACCAAACTTGGAGGGATAGCTAACACTCCAGAAGACAGGAGCAGAATTCAAAATGATCTTGACAGACTAGAGAGATGGGCCGAAACTAACAAAATGAAGTTCAACAGGAACAAATGCAATATACTTCACTTCGGCAGAAAAAATGGAATGCAAAGATACAGAATGGGGGATGCCTGGCTTGACAGCAGTGTGTGCGAAAAAGACCTTGGAGTCCTCGTGGACAACAAGTTAAACATGAGCCAACAATGTGATGCGGCAGCTAAAAAAGCCAACGGGATTCTGGCCTGCATCAATAGGGGTATAGCATCTAGATCCAGGGAAGTCATGCTCCCCCTCTATTCTGCCTTGGTCAGACCACACCTGGAATACTGTGTCCAATTTTGGGCACCGCAGTTGAAGGGAGATGTTGACAAGCTGGAAAGCGTCCAGAGGAGGGCGACTAAAATGATTAAGGGTCTGGAGAACAAGCCCTATGAGGAGCGGCTTAAAGAGCTGGGCATGTTTAGCCTGCAGAAGAGAAGGCTAAGAGGAGACATGATAGCCATGTACAAATACGTGAAGGGAAGTCATAGGGAGGAGGGAGCAAGCTTGTTTTCTGCTGCCCTGCAGACTAGGACACGGAACAATGGCTTCAAACTACAGGAAAGGAGATTCCACCTGAACATCAGGAAGAACTTCCTCACTGTGAGGGCTGTTTGACAGTGGAACTCTCTCCCCCAGGCCGTGGTGGAGGCTCCTTCTTTGGAGGCTTTTAAGCAGAGGCTGGATGGCCATCTGTCGGGGGTGCTTTGAATGCGATTTCCTGCTTCTTAGCAGGGGGTTGAACTGGATGGCCCATGGGGTCTCTTCCAACTCTACTATTCTATGATTCTATCTCATGCCCTGGCATAGGGAGCTGGAGCTGACAGAGGGAGCTCACCTGCTCTCCCCGGATTCGTATTACTGACCTGTCGGTCAGCAGTCTCCTGCACAAGGGTTTAATCCATTGTGCCACCGGGGGCTCCCTTTTTTTTAAAGGGGAAATATAGAAACTCTGATCAGCGGAAAAGAGAAAAGTTACTTAGTGTGATTTTAAACTGGAGAATTAATGTAGTCTGATACCACTTTAACTGTCATGGTTCAATGCTACAGAATCATGGGATTTATACTTTTCCAGGGTCTTTTGTCTCCTCTGCCAAAATGTGTTGGTGCCTCAACAAACTGCAAATCCCAAAATACCATTGCATTGAGCCATGCAGTTAGTGGTGTGAGAGTGCATTAATTCTATAGAATAGACGCACCTCCTTAGGATCATTCAATTGGCTTATCAGGCCCATATGCATTTCACAGTGGACCCTGCTCACTACAGAGCATCCATAAAACTCTTAACACGTACAGGTTGAGTATGCTCTATCTCAAATATTTGGGGATTCTTTTCTGATTTTGAAATACCTGCATTTGCATATACGTATATAATAAGATATCTGGAACATGGAACCCATGTCTAAGCATGAATTAACTTGTCTTCCATGTACACCTTATCCATAGGATATTGACAAGCTGGAACATGATCAAAATCATGTCGGAAGTGCTTTAATTGTGTGTTTCTGCAAGGGAGAATAGGGTTAGACTGGAAAGAACTTGAGGTGTCTTCCAAGTCTTCGTTTATTTGGTACATCTGCACTATAGAATTAATGCAGTTATTAATGCTGTTTAACACCACTAAATCCCAACAAATCACCATCAAACCTCAGTTTAAAAGCCTCCAGAGAAAAAGGCTCAACATATGAGTTTATGATCCATGAATTCTGGAGACTAACTCAGCCCTATCACAAGTCTCAGGAGGCAGGCATTTATTGGCCTGCGGGCAACCTCCTAAACTTAAATAAACACCACTTACAATAAGATACAAAATATGGATGGTGATACAGGGATTGGATATACATGCCTTTCTCATATTTTCTACAGTCGTGTATGAGCTGGTGTTTCTGGCCGAATAAAGTTGGAACTAAATAGCCCTTGGAATTTCTGCTATGGCCCCTTCCACACAGCTGAATAAAATCCACACAGAACTGGATTATAGGGCAATGTGGACTCAGATAACCCAGTTCAAAGCAGATATTGTGGATTATCTGCCTTAATATTCTGGGTCATATGGCTGTGTGGAAGGGCCCTTATATGAGTTTATCAGTAGAATAGAGTTGGAACTGAAGGGCCCTTGGAGTCTCTTCTATGGCCTCTTCCACATAGGCCCTATATCTCAGGATTTCTGCTTTAAACTGGATTATATGAGCCTGCACTGCCAGATAATCTGGAATAAACAGAAAACTTTGGATCAGATCCCGGGGAAAAGGGCCTGTCTGGAAGGGCCCTCAGACACCCCAGTTCAAAGCAGATATTGTAGATTATTTGCCTTGAAATTCTGGGTTATATGGCTGTGTGGAAGGACCCTTACATGAGTTTATGAGCAGAACAAAGTTGGAACTGAATGGACCTTGGAGTCTCTTCTATGGCCTCTTCCACATAGCTGTATAAAATCCACACTGAACTGGATTATATGACAGTGTGGAAGGGCCCTTATATGAGCCAATGAGCAGAATAGAGCTGGCCCTTAGAATCTCTATACTATCAACACTGTTCAGTATGTGTTAACTCCAGAAGACAGGACTGTGAACATGTCCTGCAATTTTGTATTTGTTCATTTGGAATTAAACTATAGTGAGCACTTAGGTCCAATAAAGATCAATAGCTTTACGCTGGGAATATTTTGTACATTTGGTTGTCAGTTATTATTATATTTTGGCCGATTCCTTAAACCCAAAACTACCATTTGAGAAGAACTGAAATTATGATAACAGCAATCCTAAGTATCTAGTTCAAGTGCATTAAAACAAAAACCAAAAATATTTCCATAGATAGCCTGAAGGTAATTTTAAATAATTTTATGAAGGAGACAAAATGTGTTTACACTGGATTATCGGAAAGTCAAGGTGTCAATCAGGAACCTTCCACATGGCAATATAACCCAGAATATCAAGGCAGAAAATCCCACAATATCTGCTTTGAACTGGGTTATCTGAAGGCCCTTCCACACAGTCCTGTATCCCAGAGTATCAAAACAGAAAATCCCACAATATCTGCTTTGAACTGGGTTATCCGAGGGCCCTTCCATACAGCCCTATATCCCAGAATATCAAGGCAGAAAGCCCCACAATATTTACTTTAAACTGGGTTATGAGTCCACACTGCAATATATTCCAGTTCAAAGCTGAAAACGTGGGGTTTTATTCAGCTGTGTGGAAGGGGCCTCAATGTGGGCAATTTCGAAGTCTTTTCGGATCAACCTGTCATAAATTACTGCGGACTAGTAGGCCGCACCAAAAAAAAAAAAAAAAAGGATAGTCCCCGCCTCGCCCGTTATTCCAGCGCAACCTTCAGGCCAAAGGGTGGGAAGAGAAATAAGCGTCGTCCTGGCGACACAAAGCAAGCGCTAAAGGCCCGGCGCGAGGGATAAATCATGGGCCGCGCAAGCAACACAAGACGCGTCCTATGCAGCAGCAGTAGCAACAGCAGCAAGAGCAGAAGGCCCCTCATCTTGCAGCGAGGCAATAGGGAGAAAAAGAAACAGCGCGCGAGCATGCGCACGCGCGCCTCCTCCTTCTCAGGATTCTATATACCCCGGGCGCGCGCGCTCCCGCTCCTGTCCTCTCCCCGCCCGCGCGACAATCCCCCCTCCCTTCTCCTTTTTCTCCCAGTGGGCGGGGCCGCGGAGGAGGGGGGGGGGGAAAAAGAGAGTTTTGGAACGCCAAGGCGCGGCCCGGAACACAGGGAGAGAACAGAGAAAGGAGACAGCAGGGCCCCGATCCCGCCCTCTCTTCCCGTAGCCGTCAATCACCGACGCGTGCACGCGCGCTGAGGCCTCTTCTCCTCGCCCAACCCCCCTCCTATATTTTTTCCCGAGGCCCGTTTCCCTCTTCCATTCTCCTCCCTTCCCTCCCTGCCTCTCTCCGATATCCCGCCGTAGAGGCCGCGGCCTAGCCCCAGCTCCGCCTCACCCCGGCCCTCGCGCCGCCGTCGCCACCTCAGGCCCCGCGTCTGTTCTCCCCTCACAGCTCCCTGGGCGCCATCTTACATTCAACCCGCCACGGCCAATCAGCGGCCGCGCTCGGGCTCGCGACAGCTCCGCCTCCAAGCCGCGCGAGAACTGGATCCCCAGCCCCGCCCCTCGCCTTAAAGTGGACGGGCGCCTTCGAAGCAGGGAGCGGCGGGGGGAGTAGAGTAGAAAGCGAAGGGGAATAAAATGGTGTATGTGTTATGCAGGGTGTCGTGGTTTGATAAGGCACTGAGCTGTGTGTGTGTTAACTGGAAAATGAAGGGCGTGAAGCCGATTGGCTGAGACTGGCAAGACCTGGGGATTGAATTGATACTGTTTCTGTTCTGCTGCTGCAGAACCAGTTTGGACAAGTTTTCATTTGCTGTCTGAGTACTGCTAGTGAAGAGAGCTTTGTACTCAAAGTGAGGCCTTGCTATTTTGAGGCCTGTTTGTTGCTGAGAAAAAGGAGAAGAACCAGATTTGTGGACTTCTGAAAGTGATCAATGGGACCATTGTAAATACTGTTTTTTTTTAATGTCTTGGAATCAGTAAAGTTCCTGTATTTTTTGTTCTGCAAACCCGAGTCTTAGGCGATCCCCTGTAGTTCGAGGATGATGGTCCTCCATTTCTTGGAAGACGCCTGTGTGTGATTTTTTTTTAATGTGTGGAGGTCGGTGCACGGCCGGTCAACACACAGTCTTCACAGAGTGAGGTTCCAGCAGTGATGTGATTAACACAACGAGAGTGGCTTCTCAGTCTGTTGCAGCCTTCTTCCGCCTTCACAGCCATTGTAACATGTACCATGTTATCCTCCGTCTGCTCCGCCGTTGAGGTCTTTGGGTCTTCGGATTGTTCTTGGTCTGGAACTCCCCTGTGGCCACTCCTGGGAGTGTGTGACTCCTGTGGTTGTGCCCTCAGGTTCATTGGAACACACAAGCCCCCTTACCACATCAAGGTGACAATCCATCGACGGGGTATGCAAAACTGAGTGGCAAGTTATTGTTCTGCAGGTGACTGGATCGTGGGCGCACGTAAGAGCTTCCATTTATCATAATCAAATCCGTAACAGAGGAGAATGGATATTCTATGTTCCCCGCAAGGAAGTTATTATTATATAGATTTATTTCCTTTGCTTTATTATATAATATTTACACACACACACCCAAAAAAACTGCCACCATAAAGAAGCCCAAGGTTCAGATTAGGAAGACACCAATCCTTAGGGTTTGTGGTTCCCAAACTTTGGAGTGCATCTGCATCATGGAATTAATGCTGCTCAATAATAATAATAACAACAACAAGGAAAAAACATGAATGTCAACAGAAAGAAGGAAACCATGAAAATGAACCAAATCAGACTACCAGTATTTTTTTTTTAAAAAAACCTCTAAATAAATAAATAAAGAACAACACTCAGAAAACGGGAATTCCAGACATGAAATAATTAGGGCAAGGTAACACCTCCCAACAAAGCATGCCTCCATGTAGGAAGCAGTCAGGCTTTGAAGCTGCAAGGCTATTCAATGCTAATCAAGCTGGCCATTTGCAACATTCACACAGACAAGAGTTCTTTCTCCCACCCTGGACATTATTCCACAGATATAAAAATCCCACTTGCCTAGTTTCCAACAGACCTCACAACCTCTGAGGATGCCTGCTATAGATGTGGGTGAACACAGCCTAGAAAACTCACAGCAACCTAGTGATTCCAGCCATGAAAGCTTGGGCTTGGGCCTAAACACTCCGCTACATATTTTATGGTGAAACTAGTGAACTCTGTTGCCCGCATATTCCAGATCCCCCCAAATAAAAGGTATGACATGGGAGAGAAGGCAATAGCTGTCCACATGGTGCTGGACTCAGCTTCCAATAATAAGCCCAGTGGTCAGGGATGAGATACATTATGCTCCAATAGCATCTGGAACAGGCATTGGCAAACGGGCTTTCTAGGTGTTGTGGACTTCAACGCCCACAATTACTAAGAGCCGGTAGGCCGTTAGAAATTGTGGCAGTTCAAGTCCAAAACCCCATAGAGGGACAAAACTTTCCCATGCCTGATCTGGAATGTCATGTTCCCCACCTGTAAAGTTGATGATGTTTTGTGAACTTACCAGTCTCCATATGGAATGTTCCTCATTAGGCCAGGAAGTGTTATTTCATCTAAGCCTTATGGTATGTCATTACTTTATTCCAAGACAAGGCAGTCTATACTGTGATCCCATTGGAGTTTGGTTCCAGGATGCACCATGGATACAGAATTCCATGAATGCTCAGGTCCCATTATGTACAATAGCATAATAAAACGTTGTCCCTTGTATATACAGTAGAGGCTCACTTATCCAACACTCGCTTATCCAACATTCTGGATTATCCAACGCATTTTTGTAGTCAATGTTTTCGATATATTGTGACATTTTGGTGCTAAATTCGTAGTAATTACAACATAACATTACTGCGTATTGAACTACTTTTTCTGTTAAATGTGTTGTATAACATGATGTTTTGGTGCTTAATTTGTAAAATCACAACCTAATTTGATGTCTAATAGGCTTTTCCTTAATCTCTCCTTATTATCCAACATATTTGCTTATCCAACAAACTGCTAGTGTCACCATAATATATTTTCAGTTATCATAGAATCATAAGAGTAGGAAGAGGCCCCAGTCCAACCCTCTGCCGTGCAGGAAAAGGACCCTTTACAGATTAAGGCCTGGCCTCTGTGTAAAGGAAGGAGCCTCCACCACACTCCGAGCCAGTGAATTCGACTGTTGAACAGCTCTGGAGGTTCCTCCTAATGTTTAGGTGGAATAAACCCCTACATTTCAGTAGGAACAATTATATAGACATGGGACCATCTTGGGCCCCAATTTTGAGAAATAAAAATTTGATAAAGGAAAGAAGGAAGAATTTCAGAAGAATTTTATGCCAAAAGGGTTGAGGATTCATGGTCTAGGAAACTCTGTAGCTGAACAAGTAATGGAAGCATAAATGCCTTTCAAACATGCAAATATTTTAGAAATATTATGAGATCCATACAGGCAGCATATAAATAACACTTGCTCCATTCAGGTGAGTGAACAGAAAAAAAATAAGTAAATGATCATTATGCCTTGCTTTTCTTACAATTATGATACATGGAATTCTGTCCTAATAAGTCCTGGAGCCCAAAGTCCATAACTTCTGTCCAGGCTTTAGCAAAGTTTGCATTAACAGGTTCAGAGATAAGCAGCTTGGCTCATACAAATCCCAAGAATTTCCTCATTGTATATTAGCAATATGAACAGTTTTATAAGAAGGCCAGTTTGCTCATCTAAGATCCATACAAGTCACTGAAAGTAATTTATATCTAAAAAAGGGACTTGTAGCACAACCCTGTACTGGTCCCTTGATAATGGTATAAGAGTCTAACTGATCTTATTTCTTTCTTCCCTACCATAGCCATAATCAGTGCAAGGGGATTAGAAGGCAAAAAGATGTAAATGAAGATCTATTTCAAACCAAATCCCACACCACAAAAGGAAAATTAGAAAGCTCATTATTTTATACCAGGAACATTTCCTCCCCTTTTTTGTCTTGCAGGTAGGACTGTTTATTTCTGTTGTTCCCCTAGCCAGAAAATATGCCCCCCAAAGTATCTCCCAAATGGGCCAATTGAGCGGGTGCTTCTAGTAAGTTGACGTTTTTTAAAAAAATATATATTCTGTTTTGCTTTTAGTTGCAGTTGCAGCCTCAGCATCCAGGTTCATGGTGGGCAAGGCCAGATCTACTGAGAGTTGAGATTTTTAGCTTTATCTCTCCTCTGTAAAGACATAAATTACCATCCCAAAAGGGATCCAGTAGTCAAATGCTGGAAAGCAATTCAATTTCTATTGCATAGTCTCCAATTGAAACATTTTATAAACCAAGCCAACTGGCCCACTGACCATACAAAAAGACCCAAAGGCACTAAAGATTTTAAAAAATTAACAAACATGGCAAAACTTTTATTACAAACAAGCCAATTTGGCTTAGCTAAAATGGATAACTTAACTCCTCACACTGCTTGTATGAATTTAAGTAAATTTCCTTCCTAGTCCTGTAGGATAGATAATTAACTGCAAAGGAGCCATAAGGTGTTTTTATGTGAAAAGGCATCACTCAGCACCATCTTCCAGATATTTTTAAGTCCTTAAATCCTCCTTGTTTGCAGGAAATCAACACTGCTTTTGCTCTAATGCATCGATGTGAAATGCCGATGACAACAGTAAAAAAGCACTGAAATTCCTAAGTAAATTCACCCACACAAAAAGACAGCAAAGACAACACTGAAATCTTGATGAAAATTCAATACTTGCATTTTTTTCTGTCCTTTATTTTGTCATTGGTATCTCCCATCCATTTATAAATATAGTAAATAAATAAATGTGTTTAAATGGGAACAGTACCTCCAAACATAGAAGTCAGTCTATAGCGGTATAAAACCAGTGTGGTGTAGTGGCTTTTGAGTTGGATTAGGATTGTATGGTCAGCTTCTAGTGGAAATTGACTACAGGATTATGCTAGAAGACCTAAAAAGTGCAATTTGTTCAAACCCTTGCTCAGCCTTGGAAACTCACTGGAAGACCTTGGGCAAGCCACACTCTCTCTGCCTCAGAGGAAAGTCATAGATAACTCCTCTGAACAATTTTTGCCTAGTGATCCCCATGATAGGTCCACTGCAGGATCACCATAAGTCAGAAATGACTTGAAGACACACAATAGCACCGGGGAGAGCGCGGATGAGCTCCCTCTATCACCTCCAGCTCCATGCGGGGACATGAGAAAAGCCTCCCACAAGGATGGTAAAACATCCGGGCATCCCCTGGGCAATGTCCTTGCAGACAGCCAATTCTCTCACTCCAGAAGCAACTCCGGTTGCTCCTGACACGAAGGGGGAAAAAAGCACTAGGATACCAGCAGAAAGGCTTATCATACATGTATTTCTGTTACTGGTCCTGTACCACTTCTTCATCTTAAATCCAATTTTTGTCTAACTTAGGAATTGCCTGATTTATGGGGTGGTGGGAAATTGCTACAAAATGGTGCACAGTGACAACATAGTATAGAACAGGCATGGGCAAACTTTGGCCCTCCAGGTGTTTTGGACTTCAACTCCCACAATTCCTAACAGCCTGCCAGCTGGAGGGCTAAAATTTGCCCATGCCTGGTATATAGAAACAGCATCCCAAGCAGAAAGGGCTTTTACCGGCTTCTCTTTGGGTGCATCTACACTGAAGAATGAATGCACTTTGACATCACTTTCACTGCCAAGGCTCAATGCTGTGGAATCTTTGGATCTATACTTAGTAGATGAGGTACCAACATTCTCAAGCAGAGATGGCTTGTTTACAACTCTCAGAATTCCATGCCATTGAACCATAACTATTAAGTGGTATCAAATCGCCTTATTTCTATAGTATAGATCAGGCGTAGGCAAACTTCGGCCCTTCAGATGTTTTGGACTTCCACAATTCCTAACAGCGTACCGGCTGTTAGGAATTGTGGGACTTGAAGTCCAAAACACCTGGAGGGCTGAAGTGCGCCCATGCCTGGTCTAGATGCACCCTTTGTCAGTAGGTATATTAAGCCATGGTTATCACAGATGGCTCTGAACCGTCTATGCCAGGCATGGGCAAACTTTGGACTTCCAGGTGTTTTGGACTTCAACACCCACAATTCCTAACAGCCACCCTGCCAGCCTTTGCTATCCTGACCTGCCAAAGAGTAGGGCATGCCAAGCCAAGAGTAGGTCATTTGCCTAAGGCAGTGGTTCTCAACCTGGGGTCCCCAGATGTTTTTGCCTACAACTCCCATGAAACCATGAAAACGGACAAAATCTGGCTGCCAATATTAAAAAACTCATTCAGAAAATGGGAATTCCAGACAATATAATCAGGGCCAGCTAACACCTCCCAACAAAGTATTCCCCCAGGCAAGAAGCAGCTAATTAAATGCTAATCAAGGGGGCCAATTTCTGCATTAACACTTGCTTCCAACAGACAAAGTTCTTTCCCCCACCCTGGATATTAGACACTTGCCTAGTTTTCCAATAGACCTCACAACCTATGAGGATGCCTGCCATAGATGCAGGTGAAATATCAGGAGAGAATGCTTCTGGAACATGGCCGTACAGCCGAGAAAACTCACAGCAACCCAGTGATTCCAGCCATGAAAGCCTTCGACAACATATTTTGAATGAGATATTGCAGTTCGAAAACATGCAAATGTGAGTAGATCAATAGGTACTGCTCCAGCAGGAAAGGCGCTCCATGCAGTTATGTCAGCCACATGACCTTCGGCTTAGAAATGGAGATGAGCACCAACCCTTAGACTGGACTTAACGTCAGGGGAAAACCTTTACCATAGGGCAGCAAAACCTTTCAATTGCTGTGGGCCTCTCAAGATCTTGATCTGGTCCTTAGCTTCTTAGTGTGCATCTACACTGTAGAATGAGTGCAGTTTGAGACCACTCTAACTGCCATGGCTCAATGCTTTGGAATACTGAGAATTATAGTTTGATGAGACACACTAGCACTCTTTGGCAGGGAAAGCTAAAGACAGTAGAAAACTACAACTGCTATGATTCATAACACTGAGCCAGGGTAGTTAAAGTGGTATCAAACTGCCTTAATTCTACAATGTAGATGCACCCTTGGCACCCAGACGGTAGTTGCCAAGGAGTTGGGAGAGACAAGTTCTCCCACTGAGGCCCATGCCAAAGGAGAGGGGCCCAGCTCTCCCTAAGAGAGTCGCCTCCCTGAAGGCAAAGCCCAGCCTGCTTTAATATCCCCATGTGCTCGCTGACATCCAAAGTACCAACCACTGCTGCTTAAGGTGGCAAGGCTGCCCCGCCCGGGGAAACATTCACTCCCCTGTGCTGCTTTCTCTCCAGTCCACCTTAAAAAGGGCCCGGCGTTCCTCACTTTGCGCCTAGGCCTGGGTGTTTGTACACAGCAGAAAATGTGCGGAACTTTAAAGGGGCCGCGCCCCCAATTTCAGCCTCCTTATGAGGAAGAAGAGGAGAATTGGGCATCAGAGAAGGAAAGGCAAAGGTTAGCCGAGCCGGGAATCCTTTGCCCTCTGGGCTACATCTATACACTGCAGAAAGAGTGCAGTTTGATGACCCTTTAATGGCCATGGCTGAAGGCCATGGGATCCTGAAAGTTAGTCTTGTAATTTGGTGAGGCACCAGAACTTTTTGGCAGAGAAAGCTAAAGACCTTGTGAAACTACGACTTCCAGGGTTCAGTAGCATAGTGCCATGGTAGTTAAAAGTGATATCAAATTGTATTAATTCAACAATGTAGATCAGGCATGTCCAGGGTGGGAGAAAGAACTCTTGTCTGTTAGGGGCAAGTGTGAATGTTGCAGTTGGCCACCTTGATTAACATTGGAAAGCTTTGCAGCTTCAAAGCCTGGCTGTTGCTGCCTGGGGAAATCTTTTGTTAGGAGGTGTTAGCTGGCCCCGATTGTTTCTTATTTACTGGTCTGATTGTAGAGTTTTTAAAATACTTGTAGCCAGATTTTATTCATTTTCATGGTTTCCTCCTTTCTGTTGAAATTGTCCACATGCTTGTGGATTTCAATGGCTTCTCTGTGTAGTTCGACATGGTGGTTGTGCGAGTGGTTGGTCCTGCATTTCTGTGTTCTCAAATGATATGCTGTGTCCAGGTTGGTTAATCAAGTGCTCTGCTATGGCTGACTTCTCTGGTTGAGTTAGTCTGTAATGCCTTTCATGTTCCTTGATTTGTGTCTGGGCAATGCTGTGTTTGGTGGTCCCTAAGTAGTCTTGTTCACAGCTGCATTGTATACGGTAGACTCCTGCAGAGGTAAGAGGATCCCTCTTGTCCTTTGCTGAATGTAGCATTTGTTGGATTTTCGTAATGGGTCTATAGACAGCTTGTAGGTTGTGCTTCTTCATCAGCTTCCCTATGTGGTTACTGGTTCCCTTGATGTATGGTAAGAACAGTTTTCCTTTGGATGGATCTTTGTCTTTCCTCTCATGGCTTGTTCTTGGCCTTGCAGCTCTTCTGATGTCTGTGGTGGAGTCTCCATTGGCCTGGAGAGCCCAGTTTAGGTGGTTCAGTTCACCTTGGAGGAGGTGGCATTCAGAGATTATTTTTGCACTGTCTGCCAGGGCTTTAATTTTGCTTCTTTTTTGACCTGGGTGATGGTTGGAGCTTTTATGTAGGTATCTATCTCTGTGTGTAGGTTTTCTGTAAACTGTCTCGCCCAATTGTTGATTTGGTTTGCGGATGCAACATTCACACTTGCCTCAAACAGACAAGAGTTCATTCTCCCACCCTGGACATTCCACAGATATATAAACCCCACTTGCCTAATTTCCAACAGACCTCACTACCTCTGAGAATATAGATGTAGGCAAAACGTCAGGAGAGAATGCGTCTGGAACATGGCCATACAGCCCGAAAAACTCACAGCAACCCAACTGTGAGTGTATTTTCAGCATCCCAGTAGCCTGAGGTTTATACACCAATCTAATGGGGGAAAATCACAAGACAGACTCCACTACACATTGGTGACGTTTTTGGGTTGTGAATCACCCACCGGACGCCCACAAGTTGTAGCTATTGAGCAGTGCATTGCCAAATAAGACTTATTGTTTCAGAAATAGCATCAGCTATTCTCACACCTCATCAGCAGATCAGCAGCTGGTCCCCACTCTCCCGGTTTCCTGCCTTTACTGGGAGAAATCTCGTGGCCAAAGCAGAAAGAGAAATCATCCTGCGTCAACTGCTTCTAACCAGCTCTGAACCTCCTGGGAGCCTTTTGGTCGGCAACCTCTATCTGCCTGAAGTTAAGTCACGAGTGGCTGACAGCATCCAACCAAAGAGCCCAAATCATCAGCATAAAGATACATCAATGGAGGTGGAAGTGGAGATATAATGCTGTTGATCCACCTGAATAGTCCTGATAATCTGGCAGAGGCTTTTGTGTATTTTGCATGAAGTCCTGCCCTAATGATTTTATACATATTATATTTTTCCTATGCTGACATTGGCAGGAAGAACAATTCCAGAAATGTGTAAACATGCCACCAAACTAATAGTTCCCTCCAAGCCATTATTGTTGTTAGGTTTTTAAATAAAATGTACTTGTGTTGTTGAAGGCTTTCATGGTCGGAATCACTGGGTTGCTATGAGTTTTCCGGGCTGTATGGCCATGTTCCAGAAGCATTCTCTCCTGACATTTTACCACATCTATAGCAGGCATCCTCAGAGGTTGTGAGAAACTAGGCAAGTGGGGTTTTATATCTGTGGAATTTCTAGAGTGGGAGAAAAAACTTGTCTGTTTGAGGCAAGTGTGAATGTTGCAATTGGCAACCTTGATTAGCATTGAAAAACCTAGCAGCTTCAAAGACATGGGGGCATCCTTTGTTGAGAGGTGTTAGCTGGCCCTGATTGTTTCTTGTCTGGAATTCCCATTTTCTGAATGTTGTTCTTTATTTAATGTCCCGATTTTAGAGTTTTTTTTAATGCCAACTAGGTATACCAACAACAATGTTAATTAATTTATTCCAAGCTTTGCATTAACTATTATCAAGGGTAGTCCTGGAGACATAGTTATAGCTCCACTTGCATGGGGCTACAGAAGGCATGGGTAAACTTCACTGTCTTATAGGATGACTGTACTGGGGAATTTTATCAACTAGCCCTCTTTTGTGGGGACTTTTGTTTTTGTTTTCAGATTTTATTTTAATCTATTTATTTTGTGGAGACTTCTCTTAATTTTTTCGCTGGGTCATGTTTATCACTGATGCCTGAGCTTACCGAAATATAGTATTTAAATGACAAGTCTCCACAATAATTGTAAGTGGTTTTTATTTTTTAAAATGCTTAATATTTATTTATACCTTATTTCTGGACGTTACTATGCTTTGTGTGATTTTTGTCTTGTATTTTATGTTAAATGTGCTTTTATTGTATTATATTTATGCACTCTGTATCTGCAATGTGGCATTGAAGTGGCCAAACTGTAAGCCACTCTGAGTCCCCTTCGGGGCGAGAAGAACAGGGTAGAAATATAGTAAATAAATAAATAATGAGCTATCTAGGAGATGTATGTGAAATTCATTTATGTTTCATATATACCTTAAACACATTGCCTGAAGGATATTTTCTACACAATATTAAGAATTTGCTGCATGAAACCAAGTTGGTGTACACAGAACCATAAGAAAGCAAAGGTGTGATTATCTCAGCTATCCATGTTGACAATTTCAGATTATGGAGCATTTCTAATTTCCAGATAAGGAATTTCCTGTACTGTTATCCTTTTAATTCTTTATATTTTAAAATTTGCAAACTGCCTTAAAGAGACATTTTGCCCAGAAGGTGATATACACAAATGCATAAAACGAAGAAAAAGATCCCAGGGAAAGAGTTCCAGTTCTGGTTCACAGTAACTACATTCTACTCACAAAGGTCCTTTCAGTCCCATAATTATGGAGCCCCTGGTGACGAAATGGGTTAAAGCCTTGTGCCAACAAGACTGCTGACTTGAAGGTTGGGTTGTTGACCTGAAGGTTGTTGGTTCGAATTCTGAGTAAGCGCGAATGAGCTTCCTCTGTCAGCTCCAGCTCCATGCGGGGACACGAGAGAAGCCTCCCACAAGGATGGTAAAAATATCAAACATCCAGGCATCCCCTGGGCAATATCCTTGCAGACGGCCAATTCTCTCACACCAGAAGCAACTTGCAGTTTCTCAATTTGCTCCTGACACACACACACACACACACTAAAGTCCCATAATAGCGATACAATTTGAAAGGTTCTTTGCTATATGACTCTCAATAGCAAAAGCAAAAATTTAAATAATATGTATCTTTGTGCCTATACCTGATACAATTAGATAGAACCTTTGAATCTAAGGGTTTAATGTATGGACTTAACAAGTTCTCTGATTCGAGATTTTGGTTCTAATTGGGACTATTCATTGGATTCAAGAGCCTCAGGTTTTATTAAGAAGATCTTTGTTTATGCAGACTGGTGTTTCTCGTGCAGCTAGGTATTTTTGATATGAGCTCCCAGAATCCTTCATCATTGCCCAAACCAGCTGAAGCAGCTGAAGTCCAAAATACTTGGAGGACAAATATGGGGCTCATTTGATAACCCAATCACCTTCAATATGAACACAACAGCCAAAGCATGCTCCCTTTCTGACTTGCATTTCCCATCTCATCCCCAAACAACACAGGAAACCATATTTGGAGGCTCTTTTTTTAATTTGAGGTGATAGGTCTCTATCCAAGATGCGTATTAAGGCAATTGTGGCTCTACAGCAGACAAGTGTGCAGGTGATGCACGCCACCATCGCCCCTGTCTGAACAGGGGAAGGACTCGGGGAAGTGACTCCAGATCCACTTTGTGGCCAACAAGAAACCATCTGCGGAAACTTTCTCACACCTTCCCAGGATCTTCCTTTAGGGTCACTGTCCGGTTGAACACAAGCTGAAGAAGAAGCAAAGGACATTAGGAACCTAGCTCACCCACCCCAATGCCACTACCTCATTTCCCCCTTTTAGAGGCCACTTCATGCCTCAAACACAGAACTTGGTTAAATTTACTTTTTCAATAAGATTTCTTGGGATCATTCAGGTAGCATCCCATGTGGCTGTGTAGGCTATAAGAGTCTTAGGTCATTCCATGCCAAGTGGTCTAAACCTTCCCACCATCATGTCTCCAATTTTGTTCAAATTCTAGCTGTAGCTAAATTTGAAACGATCCTGCAGGGCAGTTAGAGATGCTGAGGAATTGCAAATCTGGCAAGATTATGTCCAGCACAAGTATAATACTTGGTCAAAAATTCAAGCCCGTTTCTTCGTTTGCATGGAAATTGTTGCAGTCTGAATACTACTTAAAATTTGTCACGACACATTTTGATGCACACTTTTGAGTCAACTTGTTTGATTGGATTTTGCATCCATAATGTTAAAATTAATTTCATCGAAATCAGCAGAAAAAACTGTACAGGATTTTATTAGACCCTGAAAATTGCATTTTTGTTAATGTTGTGCGCACGCGGACTGACTACCCTTCAGATAAGGGGGTCTAGGTCAGCAACTATTGGTGGGAAACTTTTAAAAAATTAGACCACTTGGCATGGAATGACCCAACAGTAATCCTAATAATCTGCTCTGAGTCCCCTAGGGGAGAGGGGGCCGGATATAAATAAACTTTTATTATTATGTATTATTAATGAGATTTCCCCGCTTTGCTCAAGGCCTAGACAATATAGTTTTAGGTGGGGAAGGTGGAACCCAGAGGCTGCATGCAGCCCCTAGGAGCACTTTCTGCCCCCTGGAGCCTCCAGGGAGTGTCATTTTTTCACAGTTTTTATTTTAGACCAGGAAAAGCCTTTTTTTAAAATTGAAGTGACTTCTAATCAATTCTTGTTTTTAAGGTCTAAAATGGTCCAGAAAGATCTTAAACATGCCAAATGTGCCCTGACAAAACCTAAAGGACATTAGGGGCAGAAAAGTTTTTGTTATGTTTTCCACTGGGGAAATGTTGTGGATGGGTACAGCCAGCAAGGTCTTCTAGGAGGCTAAGGCGGCCCGCTAGCATCTCACTGTTGCCCATCCCTGCTTGGGTTTTTTTTTAACTCACCTTCGCATTTGTTGTGTCAGGATCTACAGAGAAATAGCCAAGTCGCTCAAACTGGAATTTGGTAAATGGTTTAGCGCCACTCACTGATCTGTCCACCAGAGCCTTCTCAACCACACTGAGAGAATCCTGGATGGGAGGAAGAAAGGTTTGGAGGTTGAGAGATGACAAAAAACAGATAATGTGCCTTCTTCTTGGAAATGTGCTTTGCAAAGGCTCTTCATCCCTACAAACTTGTATGTATAGATGTATAAATGTGTATCTATCTATCTATCTTGTAACTCATAGCACATATACTATTATAACTACTTGGCTCTACCAATATTTGTATGACTAATTTCTGAAGCAGCTCAGCTAGATCATGACTTTCCAATTCATCAACATTTCTATCCAAATAGATATATTAAATTAGGTACCAGGAGGCACCCAAAATATATTTATCTATACAATTTGATAGATTAGGCATCCTTGGTAATTTCCTGGTATATTATTAATGCTGTCTTTAATACTTGCCTGAGCTCAACCATATATCATTACTCTTACATCTTCAAATCCCTGCCGTTTAATCTTGTTGTGGCTATGTACCTTCTAGTCATTTCCCATTTATGACAACCTTAAGTGACTCTGTCATGGGGCTTGTTTGTCAAGATTTGCTCAGGGGTATTTTCCTTTGCCTTCCTCTGAAGCCAAGAGAGTATGACATGCCCCAGGTCACCCAGTGGGTTTACATGCTTGCTCTCCAGACTCATAGTCCCAACTATACCACACTGGCTGTCTTATAGTCTTCTAGCTTTTCCTTTAAACTTTAAGTAAAGTTTCCTTGATTGTACCTTCCCTCATACATCCTTCCCCATACACACAATTCCTTCCACCCACCCAAAGTTTTTGGACCCATCACTCACAGGGTTAACATCACTCAGGAATCCCCCTGGCACCTCTGCAGGGTCTTCCGGATTCTTGTGCAGAAACCTGCAAGCCAAAGAGTTAAGTCACATTTATGAAGTGGATTGATTTACTGGAAAGGATTATGATAAGGACAGATGGTCTGATATTTGCCAGGCACAGTGGCCCTCTCTTTCCTCTGGGGATCTAGCTGAACCACACAGATGCATCTGGCCTGAGTCACTGGACTGAGCAGAGCCAGCAAGGTCCAGAAAATCTTCCTGGAACTCCTCTCCATACTGTCTTAACAGGAAAGAACAAGGCGATTATTATCCCAGGGATAATAATTCTCTATTTTAAAATAAAGCAGCTAAGATATTTTCTCTACCTTCCATCACTTAGTGCTACAGTTGTGAAAAGCACAGGGATGCTTAGCTTTAGGTTGGAAGACAATAAAATCAGTGTGTGACAAGGACTTTTTTTTTTGCAAAATCAGTCTGCTGCCCATCATTTGAACGGCATTGTTGTGCATTTTCAGGCACAATCCAATGTGCTGAGTTTAATTTTTGATTGCCTATATCACTTGGGATCCAGGTAGTTCCCAAGTGCTGCCTAAATAGCAAGGGTGAAAGGTGGCAGCCATCTTCAATGGCAATTAAGATTATTCTGAATGTGGAAGGGAGTCAGATGGTTCATGGACAGCTGTTAACAGTTGGAACAATCAGCCACCTGTGGCATTTTTAAAAATTGGTGGTTTAGATCTGTTTTACATGGAAAATAGCCTGAAAGAAAATTTACGGATTGTGTGAGTTATCAGAAAAAGTTTTGTTTCGGACCATTTGACTTTTGTTTTGGTCCATCAGATATCTGAGGAGGGTAAAGCATTAGTGTCCAACCTTTGGTCCTCCAGGTGTGTAGGACTCCAACTCCCAAAAGCCCTTTGCAGCTCATCTGATGCTCAGGAATTCTGGGAGCCGAAGTCCAAAACAGCTGGAGGACCAAAGGTTGAACACCACTGGGTTAAAATGAGGCAGGGGAGGAAGGAGATGCAGATGGAATCTGCTCTCCACTTTGATAGTTTTCCTTCTTATTAGGGTATCTAAAGACAAAATGAACATGGAACATCCAGCTGGCCTTGCTCTCTTCACCTGGCTTCCCCTCACCTGAGTTGATTCAGAGCTGTTGCCATTCCAATACTCACAGGCGCTCATACTGTCGAACCTCACAAACAAGAGGATCTGACACCCAGTGGATAAAGGCCTTGGGCTTCTCTGCTACCTCCGACTTGGTGCAGGTCACCTCAAGCTCTCGTATACATCCATCACTGTCCTGGATAGAGATATGGAGATCAGTTATTTCTGTCTTTTTATGTCTTTGCCTTTTTATTTCATAGGTGTCTGGGCCTCAAACTCTTTCCTCTCCCCAAACATAGCTTTCCTAAGATGACAAGCTATCTCTCTCATTACTTCAACTAAAAAAAGAACTCCCTTACTATAAGAGCTGGTCAACAGTGGAATGTACTGCCACTGAGGCAGTTCACTGGAGGGTGGTTTTAAAAAAAAAAAAAATTTCAGTTGGATGGCCATCTGTTAGAATTGTCATAGCTGTATATCCTTGCATGCTGGAGAGCTGGATTAAATGGTACTTGAGGTCTCCTCCAACTTTACAATTCTATGATTCTGATCAATGATGAAAAGTGGATCAATTTGCTAATCCTTTTTTTTTTTTTACTTGTTTGGGCACTCTGGATCAGAAGCCATTTATCCAAACCTGAAATCACATCTGTGTATTTCCCCAACAAGTTCCTCACAGTCACAATTCACTTACTGAGTAGTATCTGACTACTACTTACTGGGAAGTCAGAGAACTTTCTTCCTGTTCCAGGTTAATAATAATAATAATAATTCCATACTCTCTAAACTGAGCATTTTGCTCTAAATACCATAAAACATCTAGGTAAAATATTATAGTGTTTTTCCTTTTCTTCTCATGTTGAAAAGGGTAAGTCTAAGAAATAATAAACTCATCCTATCTGAATATAATTTCCAACACTGGTGGATTAATCACTAATAAGTCCCTGCTACAATTATAATAATAATAATAATAATAATAATAATAATAATAATAATAATAATAATAATAATTGATTTTTGTATCCCGCCACCATCTCCCCGAAGGGACTCGGGCGGCGAACATGGGGTCAAGTCCAAAAAGACAAAGTGTAACAAGTTAAAATATAAAACAAACAATAAAATAACAAGCAACAAGCAGTATAAAATAAAAAACGGATTCAAACACAGGTATCACTTAGTAATAAGAGCACTCTTTCTGAAAACGGACAGGCAGCATCATAATCACTTGCTTCTTTTTGTACTATAACTGCAAAAATAAAATACTCAACCAGAGCATGTGAACATGGAAATGGGATGTCAGGGAGAACATTAAGAGGGCCTAGGAAAAATGTCCCACCAAAGGGTAGCTCTGACCTTTTCAAGAGAGTCACTTAGCTACAGACAATGGTGCAGGAGGGTTACAGAACAGGCTTTAGGGTGTATGGGTACTAATCATAAAGTCCCCCCTCCAACTTATCTATTACTGCTGATCATTTAACTGAAAAGTAAGTACAAATCATTAAAATAAAACAAACTGGATTCCATTGCTTGTTCATGCATTTGAACAAAACTCATTGGTGGATAAAAAAAGAGGGAAAAACAACACAAGTCTAGGTCAAGGTTGACTCAAGGAGCATTCCTACACTGTTGCAACCTTAGCTTTAAGCAGAGGCTGGATGGCCATCTGTCGAGGGTGCTTTGATTTGTGTATTTGCATGGCAGGGGGCTGTATTGGATGGCCCTTGTGGCCTCTGAATGGTCCTTGTGGCTTCTTTCAACTCCATAACCCTAGCTGTTGGAAAAGGTGGTGAGATTAATTTGAGCCATGGCTGACTCTCTCTTCTGACTGAGTGCTATTATGACTGGAGCATAGGGTGACGTGAGTGGCCTTCTGGATCTTGGGCTACAGTGTCTATCAACCTTGATACATTTTGCTTAGCAATGATGGGAATGACAGTTCATCAGCATGTCAAAAGACACACATTTCTTGCAGCTCTCTAGCGTTTACTTTACAAGCAACGAAGCAAAGAGTTTGTCAGCAAGCACCAGACCACACTCACCTTAATAATGTTCTGAACAGCAATGACATACCCCGTATGCCTCAGACCCACTGGCTGGCCAGGCGCCAGGCGTTTGTAGCCTTTATCTGGAACCTGACAGAAAGAGGTACTAACATCAGAGAAGATGTTTCATCAACTATCCTATCACACATATATTATTATAATGTAAGAGAAAGAGATTTATCTATCTATAAATTATATTGGATTACAGGCTTTTAAGAGTCCAAATATGCATAGACTCTATTCTTGGAAGACAATTATATTTGGCCATGAGTGATCACCTATAGCAGGGGTCCCCAAACTAAGGCCCGGGGGCTGGATGCGGCCCTCCAAGGTCATTTACCTGGCCCCCGCCCTCAGTTTTATAATATAATATTTTTATATCATTTTAAATAATATAATATATTGTATATACATATAATATTGATAATAATATAATGTTATACAATATAATACTAATAATACCATATAATAATATTAATTATATGATATATATTACATATAATATTACAGTATAGTGGTATAGTTCAATATCTATATATATAAAAGGGTAATGAAATTTCGGCCTAGGACAAAACAGCAAAACTACACATCCCAGAAACACTAAACTTGGCAGCACAACCCCTCATCCATGCCTCTACGTTCATACAACAAAAAGAAAAGAAATATAAAGTCCTCATTAGAGGGAGAGGAATAATTGTTTTTATCCAGTTGCTGCCAGTTAGAAGGCTGAGCTCCACCCACTTGGTCTGCTGTCAGTTAGAAGGCTAAGCTCCACCCACTTGGTCTGCTAGCAACCCACTCAACCCAGGGCCACTTCAATCAGGCCTCTTCCACACTGCCTATAAAATACAGATTATCTGATTTCAACTGGATTATATGGCAGTGAAGACTCAAGATGAGCACAAAGCCCCAGAGTCAGACACTGGACTTAATGTCAGGGGAAAACCTTTACCCTTTACCTTAACTACCACCAATTCCTCAATACTTTATTTCCCATACCACCATACTTCGCCACAGCAACGCGTGGCCGGGCACAGATAGTAGTAATATATAATGCTAATATTGTGCTATGCTAATAATATAATATATTGTATGTACATACAGCTGCTTCTGAGTCCCCTTCGGGGTGAGAAGGGCAGGATATAAATGTAATAAATAAATATAGTAAATGAATAAATAAATAATTTTAGACTTAGGCTCACCCAAAGTCTGAAATGACTTGAAGACACACAACAACAACAACAACAACAATCCTAATTAACCTGACTATCTCATTGGCCAGAAGCAGGACCTCACTTCCCATTGAAATCCTGATAGGTTTATGTTGGTTACAATTGTTTTCATTTTTAAATATTGTATTGTTCTTTCATTGTTGTTTTGCACTACAAATAAGACATGTGCAGTGTGCATAGGAATTTGTTCTTTTTTTTTCCCAAATGATAATTCGGCCCCTCCACAGTCTGAAGGATTGTGGACCGGCCCTCTGCTTTAAAAGTTTGAGGACCCCTGACCTATAGTATAGTAAGGTATTATCCTCATTAAAGCTGTTTCATGGATCCCAGAGTCAGAAGGAAGTATCCACCATATAATTTTGGCTCAAACAGAATAATACAGCTCACAGTCATGGTGTCATCTGAGCTGTTTGCTGAGGCCAGGCATGCATGACATATGACCCTCCAGAAGTTGCTGAACTTTTAGCCCCATCGGTTGTAACCACATATCGTATTGGAGGTGAAGGGAACTATTTAACACAACCTGGAGGATCACAAACAGGAACTAAGGTACTAACAGGACCAACATTTTGTTTGAGCAAATTCTATTTCCACGCAAGCATCATCTGCTGTGGAAACGGATAGAGTTGGGGTTTCTGATGAAATTTGGCTGATAAGGACACAGGTACTTGAATATACTTTCAAAACAACAGTATGTATATATAAATATAAAAACGATCGGTCATAATTTAAAACACAACAAAAGACCCACCTCTTCCGGCAAGCCAGTCTACCCAGTCAACTTTGAACCATGACTTTTGGATTTGCATTCTATTGACGATGCATTTTGATCTTTGTACCATGTGTTTTGGTGTATGTTATTTTATGTTTATGTGTTTTGACTATTGTACCCCACTTCGAGATGTGAGGAGAGATGGGTAATAAATAATAGTAGTAGTGGCAGTAATAATATACCATGATCTGCACCTTCTATCACTTTACATTAATATTCCAAATGGTGCAGTCATATAATATCTGTTGACAATTTAGAGAGCTATCAGATAAACCTGACCATGTTCCCCGACTTAATCCTTTCTAGATGTGTTGAATTCATTACTCAAAGCGAGTATAAATAAGTTGTTTGTTGGTTGGGAATTCAAGGTGTTGTAGGATCCTTATGAAGGATAAAATGGAGAGGGTTATTAAAATGATTGACTATGGGTACAAGACTATATGCATCTTAAGATTTCTACTGGGTGGTACAGTTTTTAAATTGATCCCACTTTATGAGTAAAGTACATGGCAAAATGGTTACCAAGTGGTCAGTCTATGGAACAGAGCACATGGATTTGGCATTTAGGTCCCTAACAATCTGGCATGGTTAGTGGAGACCTATTTGTGCAGGGAGACCTACTGTTTAGACTTCTATTGTTCTGTGTACTGTTTCTAAGAAAAAGATGCAAAAGAGAAGTTCAGGAATAAATACAGCAGGCATCAGTTCAAAATTGGAGCCTATTCCTGGGGAGGTGGGTCTCCCCCTTATTTTGAGGGTGGGTGGGTCTTGAGTCAGATTAAATAGCCTGCTGTTGGGAGGTGCTCTGACTCTGGATTTCCTACATGAAGGAAGAATTGACTTACAAGCCTTCCCTGCAACTGAACGATTCGGTAATGCAGCAGTTTCACTGCTCTGGCAGAAGGCCTGGAGACATAGCCACACAGTGGGACAGTGCCAAACTCAAATGCATTGCAAGTTACAGGAGCCAAATGTTTTTCTGAGAGAAATGAATTAATCTGAACTGCAGTGGCCCTTTCCCAAAGAATGCAAGAGTTACACGTAATGGCATAAAGAATATCAATTTGACTGATTGCAGATAGCAACCAACACATCTCCCAGAGATGATGGCTGAGCTGAGGTTGCTTGCCTGAAAAATCTCTTTACCAATACAGGAATGCCATATATACTCCTGTATAAGTGGAGCTCATGTATAAATGAAAGGCAGGTTTTGGGGCCAAAATAATGGTTATAACCTATGGATGATCTGAGGGTCAGTACGTGGAAAGGGGAAAGCACCAATGCTGTCTCAGGGCTGACATTTCCATGACCTGAACTAGAATGGTGCTTCTTTTAGGTTCTTCCAGGATAGACTTATACTTTTCCCTTTCATAAGAGTATGGTATATATAGAGAGAGAGCCAACCAAGCTTCCCATGGGAGGGAATCCCATAGTTTGGGAGCAACCAATGAGAAGGCTCCCCACTCACCTTCACTTAATACTCCAAAAGATATCTGTTGAACTAAAAGAAAGCTCTTTATTGAAAATCTTAACTCAGGCAGACTTATGTAAGAAGATCTTGCTTGCTACTGCCTCCAATCCCAATAAATATATACGAAGATATAGCCTTTTAGAAAGTGTGGACTCAAGCCATGGAGGGTTATCAAGGTCACAGCCAGCACTCTCTATTCTGCCCAGAAACAGACTGGTAATCAGTAGAGCTGTTTCAGCAGTGGAGCTATACAGCTCTTTCTTCCAGACTCACCTCACGGAAGTCACTCTGCTCAATAAAGATAGTCGGCTGGAAGGGGACTTTGTGGAAACCTTTGTTCTCATCCGCAGGGAAATTGGGTACAAGGACATCAATGGTCTGGAAGAAAGAAGTGTTGATGTGAGCGCTCCAGAGCTGCTAAGAGACAACTAGATGCCGAGAGGTAGGTGGGGGAGTCATCCCATCATTTCCCCTATTTCTAATTTCTAGAAGTCCCACACTTACTTTGTGTTCTTCAGGAAAATTGGTGATGGTCACCCGCAGTGGCTCCAACACGGCCATGGCTCGTGGCGCCTGTTCATTCAGCACATCCCGTACACAGGCATCCAGCATGTGGGGCTCCATGGTGCACTGGGCAACCGTCACACCCACCTATTGGGTACATGAAAGTCAGCTACATGGAAAGAACTGTTCTACTAAAAAAGCATCACTTTATGGAAAATGATGCCTGTTGTTCCAGTCTAAAGTGTCAGAACAGTACCCTTGTACATCAATGGTCGAAGAACTTGAAAATCCCTTCTGGAGGTATTTGAAGACTTGGATATTTAAACATGTCTTTGAGAATGTCTAACCCAACTAGTCCGCAATTAATGGCACAGCATTGCACTTTTATGCCATGCCCTTCTTTCTTGGCTACAATTTGCACTGTCTCATTCCCTTGTTTTTGTTTACAGTTTGGCCATGTTTTAGGGCAGTTGTCACCATAGGTTATAGGGCATTATTCTGAGTTTATATTGTTGTGTGTCAGAACCCTGCTACTAGAGCCTGGATGTGGCTCTGAGTTTCAGGGTCACTGACATTGATAAGACACCTGCGGCTCAGGACTCGGAGAAGAAACGGCTGCTGGACTTGGCGGGGAATTTGCGCGGGGTTTTGCTGAGCGGGAAGAGACTTTTCAAATGAGGGGGAGGGTATATAAAGGATGGTTGGCCGGAGCCTCCCATTCTTGGCTTTTTTGATGTTCATGTTTCCTACAGTAAAAGTTTCTGGTGATATCACAGAGAGTCTCGTGTGTTCATTCAGGAGCGGCTGTGGTGAGCTGACACTAAGCCAAGAATTACGGACACCATCCCGCTGTAGCGGTGAGGTGTAACATGCAAGTGGAGGATGAAGAGCTCTTGGGCGCAGGAGGAGGAAGGTCGGAAAGGGCCACTCCCGAGCCGGACGCTGAGTTCCACCAGCTGGCGGCCCTGGCGTCATCCACCGCTTATGCCCAGCCAAATGGAGTAACCCAGAGGCGTGGAGTGGTGCGGGGAGACAGCACCGGAGGAGAGGAAGGTTCACCTTCCCCAGGCCCACAAAGGATGGTGTTTCTGGAGGAGAGGATGTCGGCGATGGAGACCACCCTGGCAGTGATGTCGAGGGCGATGGAGCGCCTGGCGTTTTTGGCGGAGCCAGAGAGAGGAAGGGAACTTCGGGCTGGCTCAATGTGGGACGTGAGCGTGGGAAGCAGCCAGGGCTTTGCAGACCTCCCAGCACCGAAGGGAAGGGAAATGCGAAAGGAGCCCGGCGCCCGGCCCAAGACCCAAACAAGCCTGACGCGGGTGGAGGAGAGTGACGACGAAGGGGAAAAACCTCCGAGAATCCCAGCTACGCTCCCAGCTGAGACCCTGGTGCCCCTGGCGAATGCCGGGCGTGGCACAGGGCCAAGAGAAGCAGCAGCGGGGCCCACTGGTCCGCAAGGGGGCTTGCGACGGGCGGAGAATTGGGGATTGCCACCACAGGGACCCCTACCGAGACGAGAGGAACTAAGGATCGAGTTTGGGGGAGAGTCCTCTGAACTGGATTTTTTCCTGACCACGGTGAGGGGCTATATGGAGGACAATGCTCACACTTTTAGAACGGAATCCAGCCAGATACGGGCCATTGGTGCAGTGTTGAAGAGGGGAGCGGCCAGCTGGTACGTTCAGCTGCACGCGCGGCGCGACCCATGTCTGGGGTCACTCCGACGCTTTATGGGGGCCCTGGAGACCCGTTTCCGAGATCCACTGGAGCAGATCCGGGCGAGGGAGAAGTTGAAGACCGTCTCCCAGGGGCAGAGGTCGGTATCTGAGTATGCGGAGGAGTTCCAATGCCTCGCCGAAAAGGTGCCGGAATGGTCTGCAGTAACAAAGATAGAACTCTTCAAAGAGGGTCTCAGGCGGGAGATCCTCTCCTGGGCGGTGCATCGTGATGAGCCTGACACACTGCGCGGATGGATTCAGCTGGCGGGGCGCGTCGAGACATCGCTGGCCCAGGCGAGGAGGCACCGAGGAGGGCTACAGCAGCGGCCGCAGATGAAAGAGGGGAGCCGGAAGGAGGGATCAACCCCAGCCGGGAGGAGAACGGAGCCGACAGGGAACGTGAGCGCCAGCAGGAGTGGCTGCTTCGTGTGCGGCCGGTTGGGCCACAGGGCTGCCGAGTGCTGGCAGAGAAAAGGGGAAGGCGGAGGCCAGCCCAAACCAAGAGCCGTGGCAGGAAAACGCGCCGAGGAAGAACCACCGATGAGGCACCACTCGGGGGGGTTGGTAAGTCAGGACAAAGCTATGATAGTGGTCCCCATTCAGCTTGAAAATGGCAGCAAACAAGCAACCTGCAAAGCATTTGTGGATTGTGGATGTTCCAGGAACATCATCTCCCCTGAATTAGCCGAGGGATTGGGATGCGAAAGAACGAACCTAGAATCCCCAATAGCTTTTTCGCAGTTGGACGGATCCACAGCATCGGGATCGTTAGCTAAGTACTGTGCCGAAGATGTAAAGTGTAAGATAGGGAGTTGGGAAGGAAAGGTGTCATTTGTGATATCACAAATAGCCAGCTATAATGTTATACTAGGCATGCCGTGGCTGGGGCAGGCCAACCCGCAAATCAACTGGGAGGATAAGAGCATGATCTTCAGGATGAATTTGGAAGAAGGGAGCCAGGAAATTGAGAGGGAGCCAGGGAAAAGGGGGGAGGAAGACTCTATCAGAATAGCAGAACTGGCAGATAAATTACCCCCAGAGTATCGGGATTTTGTGGACGTGTTTGATGAGAAGGAAGCAGACAATTTCCCACCGAAGCGGAGAGTTGAAGTGAAAATAGAGCTAGTCCCAGGAGCAGAGCTTCCCAAGGCAAAAATATACCCGATGTCAGCTAGGGAAAAGGAGGAACTGAGAAAATACATTGATAAAAACCTAGCGAGGGGTTTCATAGAGCCTTCAAATTCCCCTCTAGGGGCGCCTGTGTTGTTCAGGCGGAAAAAGGACCAAACGCTGAGGCTCTGCATTGACTACAGGGGCCTAAATGCAATCAGTACTGTAAATAAATACCCCCTACCCTTAGTGAAGGACTTGATCGCCCAGTTATCGGAAGGACAGATATTCACTAAATTGGACTTAATTGAGGCCTACCATAAATTGCAGATCAAACCAGAGGACAGGTGGAAGACGGCCTTCTCCTGCGCATTCGGATTATTCAATTATCGTGTGCTCCCCTTCGGTTTGTGCGGGGGAGGGGCCGCGTTCATGCAATTAATCAACGAAGTATTGCATCCATTGTTGTACAAGGGAGTCTTTATTTTTTTAGATGACATATTGATAATGTCTCGAACTAAGGAGCAACACGTAGAACTAGTCAGGGAAATCCTACAAAAGTTGAGGGAAGCGAAACTGTATGCGAAGCTTGCCAAGTGCGAGTTCAATAAAGACCAGATAGACTTTCTGGGGTATAGGATTTCCTCCCAGGGAGTGGCGATGGACCCTGCGAAGGTGGAAGACGTGAGGGGGTGGGAAGCCCCCAAAACACGGAAGCAGCTGCAATCCTTCCTAGGGTTCGCAAACTTCTATAGAACATTTATCAAGGACTTTGCGCGCCTCACTTTGCCATTAACGGATTTGTTAAAAACTAAAGGCAGGGGAGAAACAGCCAAAGTGAAGGCCCCAGGGGCCAAACTGACATGGACAATAGAATGCCAGGAAGCTTTCGAAGCCCTTAAAAAGCGTTTTACTGAGGAACCTGTCCTACAGCACCCTGATATGTCTAAGGCCTTTGTACTACATTGCGATGCATCAGACCGGGCATATGGGGCAGTTCTGCTGCAGAAAGACGAGGGGGGGAACCTGAAGCCATGTGGCTATCTGTCAAAAAAGTTTAACGATACAGAAAAAAACTGGCCGATTTGGGAGAGAGAAGCCTTAGCGATTCTAAAAGCACTAGAGTGCTGGAGACACTTTCTGGAAGGAAGTGGAACACCGTTTGAGGTGTGGACTGATCATAGAAATTTACAGTATCTAAGATCCCCTCGTAAACTATCAGCGAAGCAAATTAGATGGGCCCAATATTTCAGCCGTTTTGATTTCAGACTCAGATTCTTCCAGGGGAAACATAACATACTCGCTGACGCTCTCTCTCGGATGCCTCAGCACGGGGGAGGAATTCAGGAATCTGAAGGGAGCCTGTTCCTAGATAAGCAGTGGGGCCTGGCAGTACTAACTCGAGCACAAGCGGCCAAGGAAAACAAACGTACTGCCATTTCCACGGGGGGAGGAGAAATATGGGAGGAAGAGTTGAAGCGAGCGTATGGAATGGACAAATGGTTACAAACTAACAAAGAAAAGGGAGAATTGTGTGGGGATTTGGTGTTTGTAAATAAGAAATTGTATATTCCTGAATGTTTAAGACGAGAAATGTTAAGGAAGTGCCACGATAACAAGGGTGCGGGTCATCTAGGCCCCACCAGGACTATTAAACTGTTGGCCAAACAATGCTGGTGGCCCGGAATGAGGAAAGACGCCAGGGGGTACGTCACGCAGTGTGAATTATGTGCAGAGGGAAAAACACCACCGGGGAAGCCCCAGGGGCTATTGCAGAAGGTGGTGGAGCCCATGAGGCCATGGGAATGCGTGGCCATGGATTTTGTAGGCGAACTACCCCCCAGCAGAGGCCACAGATACATTTGGACAATATTGGACCTATTCTCAAAACAGGCACACTTTGTGGCCCTGCCAAAACTCCCCTCAGCTGAAAAACTTGCTGATTTGTATGTGAAGCATGTATATCGCCTACATGGGTGTCCCGACAAAAGAATTAGCGACCGGGGAGTCCAATTTACTGCAAAATTTTGGGGAAAATTCTTACAGCTGTTAGGAGCAGAAAGGAACCTGAGCTCGGCCTTTCATCCCGCAACCAACGGGGGAGTCGAACGCACCCAACAAACACTGTGCCAATTCTTGAGGATGTACACCAATTATAGACAGGATGATTGGGCGGACCTTCTACCGTTTGCTGAGATGGCTTTTAACGGGGCCGTACATTCGGCCACAGGTCGTGCCCCATTCGAAATAGTATACGGACAGGAGGTGGCACCTTTCCCCAGGCTACCCGAGTGGAAGGAAGGAGAGGGCCAGACCGACAAGGAATGGCCGGCCAAAATTAAGCAAGGGTGGCAGACCGTGGTGGAGGCATTGCGGGAAACACAAAAGAAGTACAAGCTCTTTGCAGATCGTAGGCGCCGAGAGGGGGACAAATTGGGCGAAGGGGATCTGGTTTGGCTGAGCACAAAAAACCTGAAATTGGGGTTCCCATCTAAAAAATTGGCTCCACGCTATATAGGGCCGTTCAGGGTAGCAAAAAGAATAAACGAAGTGACCTATGAGCTGAGGCTACCCAAGGACCTAGGAAAGGTACACCCGGTATTCCATTGCAGCCTGTTAAAAAAGTATAAAGGAACTCTGGACAGCGGAGAACAATAGTTGTGTGTAATCTTTTCCTTCCAGGACGAAGGGGAGGAGGACGCCATGTCAGAACCCTGCTACTAGAGCCTGGATGTGGCTCTGAGTTTCAGGGTCACTGACATTGATAAGACACCTGCGGCTCAGGACTCGGAGAAGAAACGGCTGCTGGACTTGGCGGGGAATTTGCGCGGGGTTTTGCTGAGCGGGAAGAGACTTTTCAAATGAGGGGGAGGGTATATAAAGGATGGTTGGCCGGAGCCTCCCATTCTTGGCTTTTTTGATGTTCATGTTTCCTACAGTAAAAGTTTCTGGTGATATCACAGAGAGTCTCGTGTGTTCATTCAGGAGCGGCTGTGGTGAGCTGACAGTTGTGTGTGTGTATATATATGTGTGTGTGTGTGTGTGTGTTACTCTGTTTATTTTTGCATTGTTTTAGGCACTTTGTGTCATATGTAAGCTGCTCCAAGTCCCTTTGGGGAGATGGAGGCAGGGTACAAAAATAAAGTTACTATTATTATTCACATCCTACTTGTGGACTTCCTATAGGCATTTGGGAAGCCAGGATGCTGGAATCGTTAAGCCTTTGATCTCATTCAGCCCATTTATTCTTAGTCTGAGATAGGTTCTCCAGGTTATGGAGCCTCCAACTCCCAAAAGCCCTAGCCAGCTTGTCCAATGATCAGGAAATATGGAAGCAAAAGTCCAAAACATTTGGAGGGCCACTGGCTGTGCAGGCCTGGCCTAAGGAGTCAATAATGTAGAAGCAACTTAGGATGTTGGCTCAATCCAGCAAGTTTCCCAGTCATGTCTGTCTTCTAAACCAGGAGTAATCCCCTAAGTAAAAGTGGAAACTGTGTAGTCCCCTCCCGCCCTAACAACACATGAAAAGCTACGTATCTCCCATATCTGCCCTGAGAAGAACTTCTCAGGGGTTTCACACCAGCAGGAGGTTGGGCTTGAGACAAAACCTTTTCTCCAGCTTTCCATTACTTCTCTCTTTCCCCCACTATCTGGTAGTAGGTAGTATCCTCCACGGACCAGTGACTCCACTTCAGGTTTCAGTTCATACGTTCAGATTTCTATACAATGCAGTATCACCCCCAAAACCAGGCTCAGCACCTTGGATAGATCCTACAAAGGTCAGACTAAAATCTGAAGTAGATTCATAATATCACAACATGGACGCCACCACTGCGCCAAATGTTTTGTGCTTGTTTTAGAAACACATAGCCCCATCCCCTTTAATCTGTCTAGGTGTTTGTCTTTCTCTTCCATACCACTCCTTACTCTTCTTCTTTTCCTTCCTTTTAGGAGCACAACTGCTGCAAGGAAAACCACTCTTGACTGAAACAAGTTGCCCACAGAAGGCTTTTTAAATTAGGTTTAGTATTGTCCACTCCATTTTGAGGGCATCAGTCCAGTTTTGTGCAGAACAGCCATGATTTTGTGTTTTTACCCTAGCACAGAAGTTGTTGATGGCCTCTGCAGGAAAGCCTCGGCGCCGCAGAGCTGTCAGTGTAAAGAGCCGTGGGTCGTCCCAGTCCCTAGAAAAAGCAGCAACAGCAGTGAGGAGCAGGGAGATGAGTAGGTACCCCAGACAATTCCTGCACCCGCCCCCAGTACACAGACAATTTAGCCCAACCTGCCCCTTACCTGACTGCCCCTGCCTCAACAAGGCGAATGATCTTCCGTTTGGAGACAACCGTGTAGAGGAGATTGAGGCGCCCATATTCCCACTGCACAGGGCAGTATACATCCAGGGCATTGCAGAGCCAGAAATAGGAGGAGCGTCTGCCGTGAGAGAAGGAAACAGTGCTTGTCAAATCAGGTTTTGAATAAAGCAGGAGGTGCAAGCCTCAGGCTGGTGAGAGCCATGTGTTTCTGCGCCTCCCCTTTTCTTAAATATTATTAACTTTCAATGCCTGTCCAATTTTTAGTAAAATAGTTTTTTGATAGGAGCAGAAGTGCAAAAACAAACAGGAAAAGAGCAGAGATCAAGGCAACTCCCCTTCCCCTCTTAATCATGAGGACTAGAAACCCATCTTTCCATAGAGGTGAAAATCAAAATCCTCAAAATACAATGGGAGATGCTACTCCTGCACAGAGAATAAAGGCATCTCTACACAGTGAGAACTTGTAGTTTCTGTGTTAGTGAGATGAGTCTATTGCAGATTTTAACCAGGACGAGCACTGTGGTCTGCGGAGGAGGCCCTGCTCTCGGTCCCACTCCCGTCTCAAGTGGAGCTGGTGGGGACAAGAGAGGGGGCCTTCTCCATGATCCCCCCACCCACCTCTGGGACTCCGTCCCCAAAGAAGTAAAAATTGCCCCCTCTCTCCTCTCCTTTAAAAAGCTTTTAAAAAGTCATTTATGCAATTTAGCATATGGAGAAGAGGAGGACTAGTACATCTCTATATATATTCTCGCCTAGATATTGAACACCTACCTCAGCCTGTTGGATGCTGTATACTACCTTATGTTTTAATTGCCTTTTTAGTTTAACTTGTAATAATTTTTCAGGTGATAATTGTATGTGATGTATTTAAGTATAATTTTCCGGGGTTTTTTTGCTAGTTTTATAAGTTCATATTGATATTGTTTTACCCACTGTTTTGATGTGATTTGTCATTGTGTTTTCAGCATTGAATGTTTACCACTTTGTTATTTTTGCTGGCAACCACCCTGAGTCCCCTCGGGGAGATAGGGTGAGTTATAAATAAAATATTATTATTATTGTTGTTGTTGCACAATTTAAAGAAGCTAATTAAGGCCCCATCGACACTTTCATTATAATGCAGATTGAACTGCATTATATGGTCAGTGTAGACTCATATAATGCTTTTAACTGCATAGAACTGGAATACATGACCATATAATGCTATTCAATCTGCATTCTAACAGCAATGTAGACAGGGCCTAAGAAGCTGGACTCATTCTGGACATGGATAGGTTATTGGGACAACCCAGATTAGATGTGCTCTCTTTCCCTCTCTCATATGCACACAGACAAAAATATGGAAGGCATCAACTTCCACTGCATCTATATGCATAGATCTATGGTCATACCTATGCTTTCCTGGGAAAAAACCAAGGTGGGGAAACTGTAGTCCTCCAAATGTTGGTGGACGACAACTTCCAGATACCTTGCTGCCTTGCTTGCTCAGGCTGATAGAATCCAACTCCAACCATGGGAGGAGGGATTTCATTAAAGGCCATAGGGATCTCCCTTTCCTTCTTCTCCAAATGACAGCCCCATCATGTCTCACCTGGCCTGGAATTCTTTGGTACAGAGCGAGTGAGTGATGTTCTCCAGGGAGTCACAGAGGCAGTGTGTGTAGTCATAGGTGGGGTAGATGCACCTGCAAAGCAGCCACAAGCTCAGATCTACATAACCATTCACCTCAATCTGGAAACAGACCCTTGTTCCCCATGAGTTCTCTTTATTTTCCAGCACAGCCATCCATCCTCCCACACCCATCAAAGCCTTAGTAAGTCTGACTTTTCCACAATCTAGAGCTTGCAAAATATACTCCTGTGGGTGACCACTCCCAGAACCCTCTAGACAACATGGGAAGAACATGCACAAGCTGCACTATAACCTTCCTGTATACCTGCACATAGACCCCAAACAAGCCCAGCCCTTTTACTTGAGGATAACCCTATATATGTTTCAAAACTTTGTTTCCCCATATTAAAGGGTTCAGTGCAAACATCTACAGCTCAGCAGCTCAAGAGGAAATTCAGCAGCTAAATCAGCTGTCAAAACTTGAGATAACTGAAGACCTGGTGGCACAGTGTGTTAAAGCGCTGAGCTGCTGAACTTGCGGACCAAAAGGTCCCAGGTTCAAATCCCGGAAGCAGAATGAGCGCCCGCTGTTAGCCCCAGCTCCTGCCAACCTAGCAGTTTGAAAACATGCAAATGTGAGTAGATCAATAGGTACCGCTCCGGCGGGAAAGTAACGGTGCTCCATGCAGTCATGCCAGCCACATGACCTGGAGATGTCTTTGGACAATGCCGGCTCTTCAGCTTAGAAATGGAAATGAGCACCAACCCCCAGAGTCGGTCACGACTGGACTTAACGTCAGGGGAAACCTTTACCTTTACCTTATCTTTTCCTGCCTGCCTACCAATTCAACATTTAACTATTTATTTTAAATTGTACCATGTGTTTTAATACGTGTATTTTACATAAATACACCACAATGAAGAACCTAAACCAGAAACTCCTTCCTTCCCCCTACATTTTATCAGCCCACTGCCTTAAAGAAGGTGCTTCAGTTTTCAATGCAATCCCATTCAACGTGAATTGCACCACACACAGTATCTTGAGTACCATTTGTCCCCAGTGCAGTGGTGCGGTGTGTATTTAATGCGATAAGCAACAGGGTCCATCTTTCCATCCTCCATCACCAACTTCATGCGCAGTGTGGCCTCACCTTCAGCAAACTTTCCTTTACGCATGTCCTATGGAGACACAACACACGGTGGAGCTTTGGACCAGCTACTTACAGGTAAAATATTCTAGGCTATATACATACCAATAAATTCTAAAGCATGCAAGGCAAAATAAATCAATGCAGTTGTTTTGTACTGTGACTTCAGCTACTTCAAATAATTTTTTTATTTTGAGTAAGAAGTAGTGATGAAAGGGAACAATCAGAAATGAAAGGGATAGGGAGTAGGACAAATGGCAATAACTATGAAAACAGTGGGTGGGGGAGAGAGAATATAAAAACAATGCTTTTGGATACTGAGACTTGAACAGTTTTCTGACCCTTCATCAGTTATTGCAGATGTAATAATAAGGGCTGGAAACCTATTGTTGTGAAATAGCCAAGATGGGCAAACTGATTGTGCTGATTGAGGAGAAATCCTTGACTAACTTAAAAATGATTGGTACCTGTTCATCACCAACAATGATGGGATTATTTATCAACCATGGGATTAATTAGTAGAGCACTGCAAAAAGTTAAAGTGTGATAACATTATTGTTTAAAGGGTGTAGACCAATAAGGGACAACCATCAGCTAAAGAGTGAGAAGTTGGCAGTAGTTGTTTATAAAATACGTTGTTGAAGGATTTCATGGCTGGAATCACTGGATTGCTGTGAGTTTTCGGGGTTAAATGGCCATGTTCCAGCAGCATTCTCTCCTGATGTTTCACCCACATCTATAGCAGGTGTTCTCAGAGGTTGTGAGGTCTGTTGGAAACTAGGCAAGTGGTATTTCTATATCTGTGGAAAGTCCAGATTAGGAGAAAGAACTCTTGTCTGTTTGAGACAAGTGTGAATGTTGCAAATGGCCAGCTTGATTAGCATTTAATAGCCTTGCAGATTCAAAGCCTGGCTGTTTCTTGCCTGAGGGAATCCTTTCTTGGGAGGTGTTAGCTGGCCCTGATTGATTCTTGTCTGGAATTCCCCTATTTTCTGAATGTTGTTCTTCATTTACTGTCCAGACTTTAGAGTTTTTTAAATACTGGTAACCAGATTTTGTTCATTTTCATGGTTTCCTCCTTTCTGTTGTCAAACAGACACTTGCCTAGTTTCCAACAGACCTCACAACCCCTGAGGATGCCGCCCTGAGTCCCCCCAGGTGAGAAGGGCAGGGTATAAATGCTGGAAATAAATAAATAAATAAATAAATAAATAAATGTAGGTGAAACATCAGGAGAGAATCCTTCTGGAACATGGCCATACATCCTGGAAAACTCACAGCAGTCAGTTATTCCGGCCATGAAAGCCTTTGACAACACAGATAACATTGTTTAAAGGGTGTAAACAAATAAGGGATAATCATCAGCTAAAGAATGGGAAGTTAGCAGTTTTTAAATAGTTGTTCAGTTGTAGTGAATAATGTATAGTTGTGTAGTTTTATACATCTAAAATGCTTCTTTGTGGTTTTTTTGTTTATTTTTTGAATAAGAATGAGTATTGTTAAAAAGGAAGCTTGTTATTGTAAAAAGGAGAAATAGCCAAGAAGCTGAGATTGCTGGATTTCACAAAAACAAAGGCACTAACTTGTAAGTAATGTACAGTAAGGAGTGCTGGAGATCAGAGACATGCAGAACGATCCAAAGCTATTTCAAAATCCATCCTGTCTGACCAGGAGAACCAACACTGTTTGCTCACATGAAAGGGCACTACCTCAAAAAGCAGGAGCGATTCTTCAACTGGCCGATCCCGCCATGGGGAGGGGGGTGGGTTGTGTCCTTTGATTTCTTCCACCTTCTGGTGGCAAACATAAGCATGGCCCCTGGGAGAGGAAAAACAGACATCACCCACAAGGACAAGGAACACATGTTCCAAGAAGGAGAACAAATATATTGCAGGCAGATGTTCCTATAAAGCAGTGGCTCTCAACCTGTGGATCCCCTACAACTCCCAGAAATCCCAGCCAGTTTACCAGCTGTTAGGATTTCTTGGAGTTGAAGGCCAAAACATCTGGGGACCCACAGGTTGAGAACCACTGATATAAAGCATGCCAGAAGGGACAGTCTGGGAAGGCGGTGGGAGATAGGAGGATGGAAGCCTTTCCCGAGTCTCAGATGCTTTGCTTCTCACCTCCGGATGAGATCCACAGCCCAGGCGTACAGCTGGTCGAAGTAGTCAGAGGCATGTGTCACTGCATAAGGAGTATATCCTGCGGGGAATTAATGTCCAGTCATTAGAAAAAGCAAACCCACCTAAGTGCCAGTTCTCACTATCAAAAACAAGTATGTGTCCAGGGAAGGGATGTCAAACTCATGTTCGAGGGCCATGGCAGCCTGATTGTCACCTTCAAAGGGCCACTAAATCCTTGGATAAAATGAGAGAACTATCATTTTTTTACAGAGTGGTCCGTGCTCTTTAGTTTTTACCTAATCTGGGTCCCATATGTTATTGAATAACAACTCCCCCCACATTTGATTATCCACCATGCAGACTGAGGATAATGGGAATTGCAATCCAACAGCCCTTTGTGGCTCTGATGTTGGAGAAAAATAATAGGAAATTTTAAAGTCAGTAATCCTATCCATAAGCCTTGCACCTAAATGCAAACCCAACTATTCTGACTAAACAGAACAAACTGCAGCCTTCCAGCTGTTAGTTCATCACAATTCCCATCAGCTCTAGTATGATGTCTAATGATAAAGAATACAGAAGTTGTAGTCCACCATTTGGAGGGCCACATAAAATAACATGGCAGTCCAGATTTCGCTCGTGGGCTTTGTGTTTGTTCTACAGGGAGGGCATACCTAACCATTCCACGATGTCACGGATGGCTGTAAAGTACTTCTCTTCCTCTTTTTCGGGATTTGTGTCATCATAGCGCAGGAAGCAAATTCCACCATTTGCCTGAAGAGGAGGAGAGATTAAGCAGAACCCTTCTTCCCTTTCCATATAAGAAAAATAAGACCGATAAAGGGGTGGCACTAAAGCACTGGGGGAAGGGAAGCAAAAGAAGGAGAAAGTCTCAACTTGATTCTTGGAAGTAAAAAAAAGGGCATGTCACAATGATACTATTGATACTATAGCTGCACTCACAGCACTTTAAAACAAAATAAGAAGAAACAACCACTAAACTAATCTATTGAGGTACATTACACCGGTGGCAGACAAAGCTACACAAAATTCAAAGTGTGAGAGATCAATATGTTTTATGGAATTGCAGAGGGGATATATAGCTCTTCAGATGATATTAGAACACAATTCCTGTCATCATTTACCACTAGCTTTGCTGGCTATGGCTGTTGGAAGTTGCAATCCAAAAAAATCTGTAAGGTCACATATTCTAGTATAAGGAACAGAATGGAAGCAAACTGCTGTGTAGGTGCAAATTTCTCACCTTGGCAAAACCGAAGTTGAAATTGATTGCTTTGGCATGACCAATATGCAGGATGCCGTTGGGCTCAGGGGGGAATCGTGTGCGCACCTAGAGCAGAAGATACCTTAAAAGAGTTAGTCAATATCCTCCTTGGATGACACCGAATCCAATAAGTCAGTATATGTAGATATGCAGAGCTAGGAAAAAGTTATTTGCTTGGGCATCAATTCCCAGAATCCCTTAGTCAGCACATAGCTATGGAATTCCGAGAGCTACTGTCCAAAATGTAACCTCTATAAATGCATGCACACAGACAGACATGGATATATTTGAAATACAAAGGAGAAAGGTCAGAAATAGGTTGCCTATGGCATGTTAGTGGCCAACCATACTGAGGTTATGTTCCCCCCTTCCCAAATTTTGCTATTTCAGATGTGCATGAGGTTTCAGGGGGCTGGTGAAATGGCAAGTTATAAAGGCCAGCTGCTACATGAACTCAGTCTCCATAATGACAAGGCAAGACAAGACTCAGCACTCAATGCACCTGTCCACCTGTGATCTCCAGATGCCGCTTCAGGAGGTTCATGGTGTTGGGCGTGACTACATAGCCTTCAGTTTTGTAGTTCTCACCTGGAGAAGTAAGGAACATAACACATAGTATAAGCACTAGTGATAATGCCAGTTAGTTGCTGATTGCAGAATTTAACTGCACTAAAGATACATCTTCTGTGCCCAGAAAAATCTGAGTTACAAAACTGGAAAACCTTTAGTGCTAACCTTTGTCCCAGCTCCCTAACCTGCTCCCATTCTTTACTGCAAAGTCTATGCAAATAAGCAAATGGGAAAAGTCATCCTCAGGCAGATATGATAATGGGCAAATCTACAATGACCATTTAATGCAGTTTCAAACAGGAATTGAAGAAAGTGGTTTCATTGTATGGATGATTACACAGGAAATCCTGGAACCAGTTTGAGGCCCAGACTCTAGCTCCAGAATCCCTTTGCACACATGACTAGTAGCCATGTTGACATGGGATTCACAGAATCAAGAGGAAATTTCATGCTTGAGAGAAATTCAACTGCACCCAACTGCTACATGAGAAGTCATTTAGAGGAAAGATGAGGCCTCCATATCCCCTGTAATTTAACCAAAAAGGATACTAATGGTGCAATTTGCTTTAGTGTCTGATGCAATATATATTCTGAATACAAGTCATGGCTGGTTTGACTTGTTATTAATAAGCCTAACATCTATTTATTTACAGTATTTATATTCCGCCCTTCTCACCTGAAGGGGACTCAGGGCACATCACAATGCATGTATACACTGCAAACATTCAATGCTGTTTTAGACATACAGGGCAAACAGAGGTATTTCTGCATTTTCCAACTTCGGCGCCTGGAGGTTATGCTCAATTCTGGTCACAGAGGGGTGCTGTCACTCCATCTGCTATGATGACGAGTCCTTTTTGATAGAAGAACATTCCCTCATTCTATGACTGTGGGCATTTTCATGGTGTTGTAAAATATCTCCCCGCTTAAGCAGTGCCTAATTTCTCTACTCACAGCACAGCTGTTTTCGAACTGCCTAGAACTGTTTTATCTCCTTGTTTTTAACATGTGATGTATGTATTGATTGTATGACTGCTTTTCATGTTTGATTTTACAATGTGTAATTTGTCACTGTTTTTATTATTGTTGTGAGCCGCCCCGAGTCCCCTCGGGGAGATGGGGCGGGATATAAGAATAAATTTATTATTATTATTATTATTATTAGATGGACAGTGAGCTATGCTAACCGTCAGGTGCTCAAGCCAACTCGGGCTTCAAACTTGCCAGCCTTCCAGTCGGCAGTGATGTACTGCTGCTGGCAATTAACCAGCTGTGCCACAGCCCGGCAACATGAATGCCCCAATATTGGCTTAAGGTTGAACTGTGTGCATATTGGCTGCAGTGTGTAGACATGCCATGCCAATATAACGAGAAATGACAAAAAATCTTGGAAATGCATATTATCTTACAAATCATTTTTAAAATACAAATGAAAGGTTTTCATAAGATATGTTGGTCCCCATGCATTTTGTTATTACAACTTATGTATGTGTCCATATCTCTTATAAGGGGTTGGTTTAATCTCTGGTTTGCTACCAAATCACTGTGTCACTTTGAGGCACCAAGTTGACTGAGAGAAGAGACAACAACAGTGTGCCAAAAAAGCAGCAGCAATGGACAACACAGCTTACCTGGCTTATGGAATTTGAGGGCTTCACCCCTCAGCTGCTCCATGAGGGATTTGGTCTCTTGGTACACATCACCTGCAGGGAACATACCGAGTTAGAACTTCACTCGCACAGAGGGTCAAAAAGCAGAATTTTCAAAACACCCCCCTTTGAAACAATATCTGTCTCTAATTCCTGCCTCCTTTTACCAGGTTTGTTCCACATTCTCTATTGTTGAACCCCCATCAACAACAATTGCAATTCCACAAGGAAAGAACTAAGGAAACAAGTTCTGAATTAACTTAGTGGATACTATTTTAACTTACATATTTTAATTATTTTCTATTTGTATGTATTTCACACACACCATGTTTTACCAAAAATGACAACTATATAAAAATAAAATGAAAAGCTGATTTTGTTTACTGTCTAAAACCACACAAAGCCTCAGGTTAATACAGGCTGGAATTTCTAAATCCAAAATGTTCTGAAATTGTCCACAAGAATGGCTGAGATAGTGACAAATTTGTTTTCTGATGGTTCAGTGTATATAGACTTTATTTTATATTCAAAATTAAATCTAATGGAAAATTCTCCTTCAGGCTATGTCTATACCAAACATAAATGAATTTCGTCTCTCAACTTGGATCCCATTTCCAAGATATTTCATTTTGTATATATATGCAAATACAGGTATTCTTAAATCCAAAACCCAAACTCTTCTGGTCCCAAGCATTCCAGATAACCTGAGGTTAATTTGCACAGTGATTGTTGTTGTTTTTTTTTTTTTTTTTGAGAGTACTAAAGGGCACTCATGACCTCTGCCAATGCTCAGAACTTAAAGGCTGCAGCAGGTGAGAGGAATTTTCCAGGACAAAAATAAAAAAATAGAGAGCACACAACATGGCAAATTGCATGAATGGGCAGCTGCCAATATTCTGTGTGTCCTTCACTGGGAAGCTGTATAATTGGCACAGCAAAGCCAGACAGATGCCAGCTACCAGAATCTCCTGCACTTAGAAATAAAGAAAATACACTACAGGAGCAAGTTCAGTCATAGCCTTACCATTTTCCATCACAGCCATCTTCCCTTTCTTGTCTGGCTCTGCCGCACGGACCTTTGGGGCCTGAAAAAGCAAGATTTCAGTTTTACTTGGTTCAAACAAACCTCCAGCGTTAACAGGAGCGTACACTTTAACAATTCCTTCTTGCCCATAAGACAAAAAACTTCCTTGCAGGAAAATAAGCTATGGGAAAAGATGCTGAAAATCCATAATTTTGGTCCCCAAAATTGCCCAATGGGAATATATAGTAGGTGTGCAAAAGGGTTGTGGTCTCTGTTCAGTTCTTGCACTCAAAATCAATTCCTGGGCTCAGAACCCATTAATTTTACATGTATATCTTTTAACCAGAAATTGTTTGTGGATCTCAGGGTTTTAGCAAATAGACAAACAGACTTCATAAACCTGCCATCTGACCATCTTTGCCTCACTCCATCCAGCTTTCTGTTTCGTCCCAATAATAATTTTATTATTATTATAACTCATAACCTCTTTTATTACATAACATTGTACAGTTTAACCCAAGCTGCCATCTGGGAAGTTTGATTTATTTTAGAAGACATTGCCTCCTGTCTTGAGCAACTGTTACATAATTTAGAATTATTCAATAACAATTTTAATTAGAAGTAATCAACATAAAAAAGACCAAAAAGTAGACAAATGTATAACTTTATAATGTGTTTGTTCAGTTTATTATAGTTGTATTATGGCATTTCTTTTCTATCAATAACAATTAGAAAAAAAGAAAGAAAGAAAGAAAGAAAGAAAGAAAGAAAGAAAGAAAGAAAGAGCAGCTTGCAACACTCAGATCCAGAAATAGGCAAACAAATAAAAGGGGACAAAGAAATAAAATATATTGAAGTATGGATAACTGGGTCATTGGCCCTTCTACACTATCAATTAACACTATAGTAATTTCATCTTTATTGTGTATATCAAGAGCAACATGGTCAGGTAGAGAAGAAGGAGCAAGGATGGAGGGAGAGATCTGACCCCCTGTACAACAAATCCCATAACTCCTTGTTATTGGTTAAGCTGACTGAGGCTTCTGGAATCTGAAGTCCCAAACACATGGAGAGTCCAAGATTCCCTGGCATGCACTGTTATTTATAGAAAGCAATGTCCTCATAAATCTCACATATATGTAGAAGTTAAAAAAGAGGCTGTGAAGACGGCAAAGAACACTACCTTGGTTTTCTTTTCCAGATCAGCTTCTGTCTTTGGGCCCAACAAGTGAAGGACCTGCAGATGAAATAAGGGAGAAAGGTTAAGTGCTGGGAGAACTATCTGGATGGGCACTCTGGATTTGACCCAGCTCTCTACTCCGCACTTTGTTATTGCAGATAGCCAGCTTATTTGCAGGTTCTACTGCATTTTAGGAAATTTTATAATTCTTACTATTTTTACTGGGATTTTACATGTATTGTTGTTTTTATACTTATGTATATTTATGTAAATATACTGTCATATATTTATACTTGTGCACTGTGTATTGTGGTTTATATACGGCACTATAGTGCTTCTGTGAGCCGTCCCGAGTCCCTCCGTGGAAATGGTGGTGGGATATACATAAAGATTATTATTATTGTTATTATTATTATTATTATTATTATTATTATTATTATTATTATTATTACTACTACTACTACATTGATCCTTTCTACTGAAATCCTCCATTTCGGTAGGCTCCTGCCATACGTGCAGATCCAAACCAATATATACCCATAAGTACAGCGATATGCACTAGTAAATGGTCGATAAACAGGTATAAAATATAAAATATATACCTGCAGATCCACCTCATTCTTAATTATTTTCCCATCAGCCCACTTCAGCTTGCTCCGTGCCTCTCCTGAAAAAGACAAAAGCAAAACACACACAGTAAGTCTAGCCAGTGGTGGGTTCATTGAATGTCTTTGACTGATCCCCTGGAAATACGGCTAAACATGGATGCTTGGAAAGAGGCTGGGTAGCCATCTCTTGGGAGTGCTTTGATTGTGTGTTCCTGCATGGCAGAGGCTTGGACTGGATGGCCCTTGCGTTGTATTCCAACTCTACGATTCTATGATCTCTATAATCAGGATCAATGCAAACAGCTACAAATTCTGAACCTAGGATTCTGTCCTGTAACAGAGAGCTTCTGTATCTTATAAAATCTGATTGAAACAGACTAGAGATGTTGCTGGAAGTTCCTTCTGATCTCCCTGGTTATAATTCTACCTGTTGCCAATCATACTATGCATGAATGAACTTTTGAATAATACTTAAAGACCGGGGACTCAGTTTTCTGTTGTCATGAATTGATATAGCCCCTTTAAAAAGTACACATAATCCATACTGATTTATGGAATTCGGTGTCTCTGCTGACTAGAATAAAGGGCAATTTAACAAACTGAGAGAATATAAACCTAGTAACAGACTGTTTCACACAACCTCCAGATTTAGAAACAATATAATACTGAATACAAGTTCCTGGGAGCAAAGGAACAAAGGAGAGCTATTATCTTCAAGCTCTTCTTGTTGGCATCCTGAAAACACACTCTGGGCCTCTCTGCAAAACAAACATTGTATGGTCAACTGTTGGAAGTGCTCTGGTTGTGTGAACACTGGTTTAGATGGTAGTGGTTAGGAACAAAGGAACTATTTGGACTGTAAATCCAATCAGCTTTAACAAGCTTTTTAAACGGTGTAGGAGGATAGGAGTTTCATGCCAATAATATCTGGAGGTGATTTTCTTTAACAGCAATCCCTATTGAAATGGACATAGTGTTGCAGCAGAGAACCTAGAAAAGGACTGGAAAGGCCATATTTTGTTGGAAATGGATAAATTAAACTGCAGATACAAGTCCCACAGATACAGGGGTTGTAATACATATTAATGCTTAAAATAAGGAAATATTGTGCAGTAGAAATAGTGGTATTCTTCCTCCCGGAAAGCAAACCAAGGACTCACCCATCAGAAGGCCCATGTTGAAACGGTAACGCTCTGAAAGGAGCTGGGCTCGGTGTTTGCTAATGACAGCTTCAACCTAGAAACAAATTGGGAGAAATTCTGACTTTAAAAACAGGAAAGGGGATTCAGAAATGTAAGGTGGACATTTTTCTAATACTCTACACCATAGATATAGAGACAGACATATCCATCGTTGTCTGTGCTGCTGTACTCTAATCAATGGTATTAGATGAGCTAAATACAGAATAAAAGCAGTCCCTGAGTTACAAACATCTGACTTACAAAATACTCATAGTTAAGAACAGGAGTGAGCCAACAGGAGGTGAGAGAAATCTACCCCTAGAAAGGGAAAATAACTCCCGAAATGTCAAAAAAGTGTCTCCTCTGAAACTTTTTCACCAATCCTTGTTTCCACAAGCAACTTTTCATTTCAAAATCCAATTATCACAGGGACAGAAAATGAGGTGAAATCTTTTGGATAGAGGCACAGAGAGCAATGCAAACACTGCAGGGGTGTTAATCCTTCCCTATGCTATTCAAAATGGAAGAAATGGCTGTAGACAACCTAAAAATGTACCTTTTCCAACTTACATAAAAAATTCAACTTAAAAACAAACCTACACACTGCCTGTACAAGCTTCCAGTTATTCTTCAAGCAGCGGTTCCCAACCTTTGGGCCTCCAGGTGTTTTGGACTGCAGCTCCCACATTTCCTAACAGCTGGTAAGCTGGCTGTGATTTCTGGGAGCTGAAGTCCAAAACACCTGGAGGCCCAAAGGTTAGGAAACGCTGTTCTAAAGAGACATGCACTAACAAAGCCTAGTGTTCAGAGTTGCTATTCTTATTTCTGTTTCACATTTTTTTTATTTTTAACTACAGTAGTAACAAATACAAAACAAAATGTGGTGATCTATGTTTGCCCACAGGCTTACATCCATTTTTTAGTGAAATAAATATTCAACTAGTTTGCTCAATCAGTTTTTATCCAACTTGAAAAGCAACTTGAAAGTATTGCAGAGGAATGAGTGAAGCTAAAGGTACTACCATTGTGTTGATGTTTATGTGTTGTTGCGTGCCTTCAAGATGTATCTGACTTATGGTGACACTAAAGTGAACTTATAATGGGTTTCTAGGCAAAATTCATTCAGAAGGGGTTTTAATCCCAGAAACCCCTAGTCAGTATGACCACTGCAGTCTGAAAAAAAATAACTTTTGAAGTTCTGGGAGAAGTTAACAGTGGTTATTGTTTCATGTTTATCTATCTATCTAAGGCTCACACTCACCGCCTCTTCTATCTGCTCTGGTGTCACGACCACACCAACGCCACAGAAGCGGTCAAAGTCTGTTGGGTCAATGGTTTCCACAGGGTGGCTTTTAATGTACTCCAGAGCAGCTACAATTAGAAAAAATACAATTGGATTAGAAGGAAAGTTGGTGTGATATAGCAATTAAATTAGGCTGGGGGGGGGGGGAGCTTTGGTTCAAGCCTTACACTTCCAGCAAAGAGGTAATTTGGAGTTTTTCCGTTCAACGAGAGGATATGTTGTGGTGGTCTTGGATATGGATTTGGGACATTCCCAAATAAAAGTCATTGTGTGAGAACTCCACTCGGTCATGAAAACCATTACATAACCATGAATAAATAAGCCTCAGCCTAACCTATCTCAAAAGGTTGCTATAAGGATAAAGTACATTATTATGGTCATCATCATCCCACTTTCCCCCTCAAAATTGGGATTCAAAGTGGCACACAATTTTAAAAGAATAATACAATTAAAAATATAGAAAAAGCGATGTGAGACAGTGCCTTCTTGGAAGTTAGCCCTTGGTTCTGGAAATTCCTTCCCAGGCTGAAATCTCTTTTTATTTAGACAAGTTTTTAAAACAGAAAGTTTGTTTAAAAAATAGGCTAGTCAATGCTATGTGGTATTAGTGAATTGTTTTTAACAGCTTTTAATGTATTTATTTTAAGCTGTATTCTAACAGAACTGTTTCAATAATTGCAATTTGATTCTATTTTAATATTTACTTTTTAAATGCTTTTAATTGTATAACTTTTTGAAGATTGTGAGCCACTTTGGGTAGATAAAAGTGTGCTATAAATAAAATAATAATAGCAACAACAGTAATAACAGAATTAAGCTATTTAAACAATAAACTCTCAGTTAAAAAATCAAATGCAATTTCAAAGATGAAAGATTATTTAAAACACTTCAGCTAATGCAGTAAACACTAGACCAGTGGTTCTCAAACTGTCCTGCGGAATCCTAAGATTCGGCAAAAACATTGTAAGGGTTCCACAAAAAAATTAAAATTATTTTTAAAAGTCCATGCCAGAGTATGAAGATCTTACTGAAGTTAACTGTACCTTGGCTTTAAAAAACAAAATATGGATGAAAGACAGGATTAGACACTATAATCAATATGCCATTGCAAACATGTACCATTGACCTGCAGATCTGTAACAATTTTCTTGGTAGCGATGTACTCCACCAGGAAGCCAAGGTGCTTTGGGTCTTTAAGTCGTGAGGCCACACTATATAACAGGGTGCCCAATGTCTTGTCAACCGCTGAACCAAGGAGGCTTTGTGCCTAAATGAGCAAAATAAATCAACGGGAAAATTAATAGGCAGTTTGACATAACAGCTTCTCTTAGAATCTGTTTCAAAGGTGCTAAGAGACAAGAGGTTGTGTGAAATTAACTTTTCTCCTCTCTTAAGAAATTTGGGGTGTGTCTACACTGCAGAATGAATGCGGTTTGACCCCATTTTAACTGCTATGGCTCAATGCTATGGAGTCCTGAGAGTTATAGTTTGGTGAGGTACTGGCACTCTCTGGCCAAAAAGGCTAAAGACCTTGTAAAAGTACAGCTCCCATGATCCCATAGAATTGAGTCATGGCAGTTGAAAGTTGCCCTCCAGAGGAGGGCAACTAAAATGATCACAGGTCTGGAGAACAAGCCCTATGAGGAGAGGCTTAAAGAACTGGGCATGTTTAGCCTGCAGAAGAGAAGGCTGAGAGGAGACATGATAGCCATGTACAAATATGTGAGGGGAAGCCATAGGGAGGAGGGAGCAAGCTTGTTTTCTGCTGCCCTGCAGACTAGGACACGGAACAATGGCTTCAAACTACAGGAAAGGAGATTCCACCTGAACATCAGGAAGAACTTCCTCACTGTGAGAGCTGTTCGACAGTGGAACTCTCTCCCCCGGGCTGTGGTGGAGGCTCCTTCCTTGGATGCTTTTAAGCAGAGGCTGGATGGCCATCTGTGGGGGGTACTTTGAATGCGATTTCCTGCTTCTTAGCGGGGGGTTGGACTAGATGGCCCATGAGGTCTCTTCCAACTCTACTATTCTATGATTCTATGATTCTATGAAAGTGGAGATCAAATTGCTTTAATTCTCGTTTAGGTGCACCCCAAGAGGAGCAGCTTTATTATTTTTAAAATATTTTTGAAAAAAGTTATTTTCAAAAATTATAAAGTTTCTCCAACCTTTTGGATCAGGGTTACAGCTGTACCAAATTCAGAGATGGTTTGCAATCATGATTATCAATTGACAGTTGGGAAGTGTGTTTACCTGTTGCCCTATTTCATGTAGGCATATATTCAGAAATGATACACATTACTTGCTTGTTGTTGCATCTAGGTTCAGGAAGCAACAAAAGCCCACGGACCACTTTTGTGCTGCAACATGGGTTAATCATGCATATTTAGAAGAACTCTAATATTGACAAACACATATTTTGGTGTCTCTAATGTTAGCCCTGTTTCTGATTATACAGTAGAGTCTCACTTATCCAACCTTCGCTTATCCAATGTTCTGGATTATCCAACACAGTCTGCCTCCCGCCTGGATCCACAGCTGTGTCTCTAGGCACCAAGGACTGAACTTTTTACGGATTTAATATTCGGCAATGTTGTTACTATAAGTTCATTTTATGCAATTCTATATTTGTAGTCATTTTGCTAGTAGACAATGCTTTTGTAGTCAATGTTTTCAATACATTGTGATGTTTGGGTGCTGAATTTGTAAATACAGTAATTACTGCATGATGTTACCATATATTGAACTGCTTTTTCTGTCGATTTGTTGTAAAACATAATGTTCTGGTGCTTAATTTTTTAAATCATAATGTAATTTGACCTTTAATAGGCTTTTCCTTAATCCCTCCTTATTATCCAACATTTTCACTTATCCAACATTCTGCCAGCCCGTTTATGTTGGATAAGTGAGACTCTACTGTATTTGACTGGCTGATTCCAAAAATGGCACCAGTTCCCTCCCATCAGTTCTAGCATTTGAGATACAGAATAATAATAATAATAATTTTATTTTTGTACCCCGCATCCATCTCCCCAAGGGGACTCAGGGCGGCTTACAAATACAAAACGAACATACAATAACATCAAGTACCGAAAAACGCAAAAATAAAAATTAAAAAGACATAAAATAAAGTCACAACCATTAATAGAATACAAGTTAAAAAACAGCAATGAAATCATAAAATGAACTGGGCAAAAGTGTGCTAAGTGAGACTTGTAAACATGAAGGAAGTTAAAAGTGCCATAAGTTAATGGGGGAGAACCTTAAAATGGGGGTGAACCCTGGGGCTATATCAAGAAATTAACCATGCAGGTGCAACCAATCAGAAAGTAACTGCTAGTATGAAAATTTAACATACAAATGGGCAGTACTTATTCAAAAGCCTGTGTGAAGAGCCAGAACATATGCCATCTATCAGTCGCCATCTACTTGTCCATAGAAAACCATAACTATATCAAAGATGCGGTCTACCCAATGCAAGTTTATGAATTAGCACCCCAAATTACCCCAGGAACAGGCCTTAAATACCAAGACATCCAAAAACGTATTTTTGGTTGGGCCATGTAATTTAAACAGCCTGTTCTCAAACTATAAAAGGAAGAGTTGTACCTATTTTAGCTACAGGCGACCCCTATCCCATCTCATTCACATTCAAAAGGTTCACTTATCCAAGGATTAATTTCTGTCTGAGCATAAGAACAAGAATGAAGCAGAATATCGACTGCCCCTGTTTGTTCTCTGTGTATTTTCCGCGCAGTGTAACATTTTCACTTTCACATTTGCTGGAGGGAAATTCCGATGCAAAATTACAGAACAGCTATTGTTTATAAAGTAACTGTGTGTATAGAATCACAGAATCATAGAGTTGGAAGAAACCTCATGGGCCATCCAGTCCAATCCCCCACCAAGAAGCAGGAAATCGCATTCAAAGCACCCCTGACAGATGGCCATCCAGCCTCTGCTTAAAAGCCTCCAAAGAAGGAGCTTCTACCACATTCCAGGGCAGAGAGTTCCACTGCTGAACAGCTCTCACAATGAGGAAGTTCTTCCTAATGTTCAGGTGAAATCTCCTTTCCTGTAGCGTTTCCTGTAACTTTGTACCTCTGGGTATTTTGGACTTCATTTCCCGCAATTCCTAGGCCTGGACATTTTAGAGTTGTAGGTACTGGGAGTTAAAGTGTGAAACACCTGGAGAGCCAAAGTTTGCCCATGCCTGATATAGATGCACCGTAATATGACATAGGGTCATATTGGTCCAGATCCATCATGTTTGGGTTCACAGTGCTCTCTGGATGTAGGTGAACTACAACTCTCCCAAATCAAGGTGAATTTTCCCCAAAGACCTCCAGTAATTTTTGCTGGTCATGGGGGCTCTGTGTGCAAAGTTTGGTCCGATTCCATCTTTGGTGGAGTTCAGAGTGCTCACTGATTGCAGGTGAATTATACATCCTAGTACCTACAACTCCAAAATGTTGTAGATCCACCATTTGCTTGGGTTCACAGTGGAATCTCTGGAGTTAAAAGTCCAAAACACCTGGAGGGTGAAAGTTTGCCCATGCCTGATATAGATGTACCCTAATATGACATAGGAGAGACTGCTTTTTCCAAACTACAACTTCCATGATACCTGATCATTACCTATGGCAGCTCAGAATGATGGGCATTATAGTAAAAAAAAAAAAAGATTTTTAGGCACACAAGTTTTTTCACTCCTGAGCTGAGAGATGAAATGAATAGCAATATGGTGTTGGAATCTATATTGTAGAATGAATGCAGTTAGACAGCATGTCAAATTCCATGGCTCAACGATACAGAATCCTGGAAGTTGTAGTTTCTGAGGCAACTGTTCATTTTGACATTAACGCTAAAGGCCTTGCAAAACTACACATCCCAGGATCCCATGTTTGTTAGTACTGCAGTATCAAATTACAGCAGAGTCTCACTTATCCAACACTCACTTATCCAATGTTCTGGATTATCCAATGCATTTTTGTAGTCAATGTTTTCAATACATTGTGATATTTTGGTGCTAAATTTGTAAATACAGTAATTACAACATAATATTACTGCATATTGAACTACTTTTTTCTGTCAAATTTGTTGTATAACATGATGTTGTGGTGCTTAATTTGTAAAATCATAACCTAATTTGATGTTTAATAGGCTTTTCCTTAATCCCTCCTTATTATCCAACATATTCGCTTATCCAACATTCTGCCGGCCCGTTTATGTTGGAAAAGTGAGACTGTACTGTACATTAATTCTTAAAGTGGTATCAAAGTGCATTAATTCTAAAGTGTGGATGCACCCCATGGTTGGCAAAAAGTAAACAGAAAGCGTCCTTTGCAACTTTCCTGTTTTAGGGATGGAGCAAACTACACATATTAGGTTGTCAGGTAAATTACAACGGGTGCATCTACATTGTGGAATTAATGCAGTTTGAAACCGCTTTAACTGCCATGGTTATGTCATCCTGGAGTCTATAAGTCTGGTGAGGCATCAGACCTGAGAGATAAAGCTGCCAATCCCAGGATTCCATAGCACTGAGCCAGGACAGTTAAAGCGGTGTCGAACTGCGCTAACTCTAAAGTGCAGACGCCCCCAAAGGCGTCAGAGCGCTCTTAGGGAAGGGACCTGTAGGGCTGCCTGCCGGAGGGACGCGGAGAGCGCCTCGTTGCGAAGGGTCTCCCGAGCCTTGCTTTCGCTCAGCCCGAGGCCGAGGAAGAGCCGCAGCGAGTCCGGATCAGCCGCCTCCGTCGCCGCCATGCTGCTGCCTTCAACCACTCTCCTTCCGCCCACGTTCAGGCAAGGCTTCGGCTCTGCCAGTCTAACCAATCGGCGTGGAGGAGGCCGGCGTAGAATGATGCCAGAGACCAATCAGAATGCTCTTCAGTCCTCCAGCCAATCAGGAGAGTTGCCAGAAATGTTGCATGGGGTTGCGTCAGATGAAGGGTTGCACCTATCTATAACAGGCAGAGGGGGGAAAGGGAAGAGCCTGAGGCTGAGAGGAATTGTGGGAGTTGAAGTCCAAAACACCTGGAGGGACCAAGTTGGTCCATGCCTGATATACTTGGACCTCTTTATAACAAGTTGCTTGGGTTGAAGAATCGTTGAATTTTGGGTTTTAAGGGAGACTAACTTAAGTACTTAGAACCCCGGTGGCGAAGTGCGTTAAAGCGCTGAGCTGCTGAACTTGCAGACCGAAAAGTCCCAGGTTCAAATCCCGAGGGAGGCTTGAGCGGCCACTGTTAGCTCCAGCTCCTGCCAACCTAGCAGTTCGAAAACATGCAAATGTGGGTAGATCAACAGATACCACTCCGACGGGAAGGTAACGGCGCTGCATGCAGTCATGCCGGCCACATGACCTTGGAGGTGTCTACGGACAACGCCGGCTCTTCGGCTTAGAAATGGAGATGAGCACCAACCCCCAGAGTCAGACATGACTAGACGTAACGTCAGGGGAAGACCTTTACCTTACCTTTAACTTAAGTACTCAGCGATGCCCAGGTTAGTCACTTTTTGCTTTTTAGGAATGCTTACGTTAGAAGATGCATAACGATGTGGGTGAACTACAACTCCCAACATCACAGATCAATTCCCTCCCATCCCCGCTGGTATCCACTGATGGGTATGTGTACCCAGTGTTTACCAGATCCATCATCGATTGGGTTCACAGTGCTCTGTGGATGTACCTGAACTGTAAATCCCAACGGAGACCCTGGTGGCACAGTGGGTTAAACTGCTGAGCTGCTGAACTTGCTGACTGAAAGGTCGGTGGTTAGAATCCAGGGAGCGGGGTGAGCTCTCGCTGTTAGCCCCAGCTTCTGCCAACCTAGCAGTTTGAAAACATGCAAACAGAGCCGGCCCTAGGTATTTTTCAAGTGTAGGCGAACGGAATTTTGGCGCCCCCCCCCCAAACCAATCACTGAAAAATAAAAGCGTTGGATAAGCGAAAATGTTGGATAATAAGGAAAAATAAAGGAAAAGCCTATTAAACATCAAATTACATTATGATTTTACAAATTAAGCACCAAAACATCATGTTTTACAACAAATCAATAGAAAAAGCAGTTCAATACATGGTAATGTTATGTAGGAATTACTATATTTGCGAATTTAGCACTAAACATTGAACAGGGATATAGGGCAGTGTGGACTTAGATAACCCAGATAGCCCTCAGTATTAAAAAAACCCTCTAAAATCAGGACAATAAATAAAGAACAACACTCTGAAAACAGAAGAAATCCAGACAGTAAACAATCAGGGACAGCTAACACCTCCCAAAAAAAGATTCTCCCAAGCAAGAAGAAGCCAGGCCTTGAAGCCACAGGGCCATTAAATGCTAATCAAGGTGATTAATTACAACATTCACACCTGCTTCAAAGAAAAGTTATTTCTCCCACCCTGGACCTTCTACAGATATATAAACCCCACATACCTAGCTTCCAAGTTCCTACAGACCTCACAATCTCTGAAGGCCCCAAAGGTGGGCTCCCGTGTTGCGAATGTGGGTCTGCGCCGGCCGGAAAGCCCAGCACGGGCACCGGGAGGCCCATCGTGGCTGCCGGAAGGCCCAAAAGAGAAGGAGGTAGAGAGTGGTGCCCTCCTCCCAGGACGATGGCGCCCCTGGGACGATGGCGCCACAGGCAAGTGCCTAGTTCGCCTTATGGTTGGACCGCCTCTGCATGCAAATGTGAGTAGATCAATAGGTACTGCTCCAGCGGGAAGGTAACAGCGCTCCATGCAGTCATGCCGGCCACATGAGCTTGGAGGTGTCTACGGACAACGCCGGCTCTTCGGCTTAGAAATGGAGATGAGCACCAATCCCCCAGAGTCGGACACGACTGGACTTAACGTCAGGGGAAAACCTTTACCTTTACCTACGTTAGAAGATACATAACGATATGGATGAGCTACAACTCCCAACATCACAGCTCAATTCCCTCCCATCCCCGCCAGTATCCACTAATGGGTATGTGTACCCAGTGTTTTCCAGATCCATCATCGATTGGGCTCACAGTGCTCTGTGGATTTAGCTGAACTATACATCCCAACGGAGCCCCTGGTGGTGCAGAGGGTTAAACTGCTGAGCTGCTGAACTTGCTGACTGAAATTAATTATATACAGTAGAGTCTCACTTATCCAACATAAACGGGCCAGCAGAACATTGGATAAGCGAATATGTTGGATAATAAGGAGAGATTAAGAAGAAGACTATGAAACATCAAATTAGGTTATGATTTTACAAATTAAGCACCAAAACATCATGTTATACAACAAATTTGACAGAAAAAGAAGTTCAATATGCAGTAATGCTACGTAGTAATTACTGTATTTATGAATTTAGCACCAAAAAATCACGATATATTGAAAACATTGACTACAAAAATGCATTGGATAATCCAGAACGTTGGATAAGCGAATGTTGGATAAGTGAGACTCTACTGTATTTGATAACAGAGAAATGTTGGATCACTCTAACAACCACCATGTCAGACTACACAGAGAAGCCACTGAAATCCACAAGCTTGTGGACAATTTCAATGGAAAGGAGGAAACCATGTAAATGAACACAATCTGGCTACCAGTATTAAAAACTCTAAAATCAGAAAAGTAAATAAAGAATTACACTCTGAAAACAGGAATTCCAGATGGGAAACAATCAGGGTCAGCTAACAACCCGCAACAAAGGATTCCCCAGGCAGGAAGCAGCCAGGCTTTGAAGCTGAAAGGCTATTACATGCCAATTGCCAAAGTGGCCAATTGCAACATTCACACTTGCCTCAAACAGACAAGAATTCTTTCTCCCACCCTGGACATTCCACAGATATATAAACCCCACTTGCCTAGTTTCCAACAGTCCTCACAACTTCTAAGGATGCCTGACATAGATCTGAGTGAAACGTCAGGAGAGAATGCTTCTGGAACATGGCCATACAGCCCAGAAAACTCATAGCAATCCAGCGATTCTGGTCATGAAAGCCTTCAACAACACATATGTACAAACATATGTATGTATCCAGAAACATAGATACATACATACAAACATATGTCCACATTTGTATAGATAGATAGATTAGGTCATGGGTTTCATGTATCCCACGTTGAAACTGAATTTTAAAAAAGAAATTAATTGTACAGTTCCAGAATCCTCACAGTCACCATTAGTTTCAGTTTACCCATAGTAAGACCTCACTTTGATTGTAAAATCTTATATATAGTTCTACTGTGTGTTATGAGTGTTATTATCAACTCACAGCTCCCATGAAGTCGTGTATTTCGCTGTAGGCAGTTATCACTTTATTTTACCTTTTCTAGAAGAAAAACGAATTAGGCCAAAGTTTATCAGGGAGCTCTATCTTTAGACAACTTAAATCGTTTGTCTGTTTAGGACGTTGTTTACGTCTGTTGTGGAGATAGTGCCTTTGTTATGATGAGGTTTATTACAAGAATGGTAGAGGGCAGATAGTGAAAGGCTAGACAGCAAAAGGAACTGATGGACTTAAGACAAACTTCATATATATTTAATAGAGTGAGTAAGAAATGCCTCCAACCTTTGGCCCCATCTACACTGCCATATAATGCAATCTAAAACGGCATCATATGGTCAATGTAGACCAGGCATGGGCAAACTTCAGCCCTCCAGGCTTCAACTGTTTTAGACTTCAACTGTCACAATTCACAAGTCCAACTGTTTTGGACTTCAACTGTCACAATTCCTAACAGCCAATAGGCTGTTAGGAATTGTGACAGTTAAAGTCCAAAACACCTGGAGGGCCAAAGTTTGCCCATGCCTGATGTAGACTCATATAATGTAATTTTTAACTGCATTATATGAGTCCATTCTGACCATATGATTCTATGGCAGTGTAGATGGGGTTCTTTGTTTCATGAAATACCTAATCCTGATCCTTTAAGCTGGTCCACATATTTTTGATGGTAGGTTTTGCAGGAAAATTCCAAGACTCGACTTCACGTTTTGCTTTGGGGCAAATATCTTTGGAAAAAAACCAGCATTGAAAGCAACATTTATTGGTGATCTATTTTAACAGTATTACAAGTACAGTGATAGCATTTTCTTATCAAATATGTTTTGCCAAACAACCTTTGGTATTGAGTATTGCACTGTATCAAAATGCCATACTGAGATGTATGGTCTCTTTTAGGACTGAACTTGCACATCCACCAGACTCAATGAGGGTCACCAATAGTTCAGTGAAACTGTTCTTGCAGTAAAACCAGACCATTTAAATCCAATCTGGGACATTTAAGACAATAAAAACTGCAGAGATGTATATGCTTCAAATCGACCTTAGATTGCATCTCTTGAATCCCAATATCAAGAGAGAGGCAGGATAAAAATAAATAAGTAACAATAATCATTATTAAAATTATTATTTTTGGGCCATACATGATAAAAATCTAATGTACTCGCAGGAAGAAAAAAATGGCTTCTGGGGTATATCTACACTGTAGAATTAATGCAGTTTGACAACACTTTTAATTGCCATGGCTCCATGCTGTGAAATCATAGGATGTGTAATTTGGTAAGACAACAGCACTCTTTGCCACAGAAAGCTAAAACTCCTGCAAAATCACAGCACCCAGTATTTAAAACCAAACCAGGTGTTGCTGTTTTTTATATATTGTAATTTATTTGTGTTGTCGAAAGCTTTCATAGTTGGAATCAATGGGCTGCTGTGAGTTTCCTGGGCTGTATGGCCATGTTGCACAAGGATTTTCTCCTGATGTTTCGCCCACATTATGGCAGGCATTCTCAGAGATTGTGAGGTCTGTTGGAAACTAGACAAGTAGGGCTTATACATCTGTGAAAGGTCCAGGGTGAGAGAAAGAACTCTTGTCTGTTTGAGGCAAGTGTGAATGTTGCAATTAGCCAGCTTGATTAACATTAAATAGGCTTGCAGCTTCAAAGCCTGGCTGCTATAAACCCCACTTGCCTAGTTTCCGATAGATCTCACAACCTCTGAGGATGCTTGCCATAGATGTGGGCAAAACATCAGGAGAGAATACTTCTGGAACATGGCCATACAGCCTGGGAAAACTCACAGCAAACCATGTAACAGATTTGTTTAATGGTTTTAACTATGTGTTTTTTAAAAAATAATTAATGTTTAATTTGATTTTAATGTTTTTTTTTTAAGATTTGATATTATATATTACATTGCTTTTTCTATTAGCCGCTTTGGGTCTCTTTTTTAGAGTGATAAAGCAGGATACAAATAATAATAATAATAATAATAATAATAATAATAATAATAATGCTATAGCATTGAACCATGGTAGCTAATGTGGAATCACGCAATTCACTCTGCAATACCCTTGGTCTACAATTTTCCAACCATTTTCCTCAAGATAAACCTAATTCTAAGTCAGTGTGGATAGGATTACACAGTTATACGGTAAGTCACGGAGAGTGTAAAAAAGTCATTTGCATTACTTCGTAGTTTAAGAAATCAATTTACTTACTAATCCTTGTAAAATGACACAAGGCTTCTTATTGGAGTGAGTGGTTCAGTCTCAAGGAAGAACAAGTGTGTGTAACTATAGAGAAAAATGTTTAAAGAGCAGAAAACCAAAACCAAAACAATAGAAACTTAATGACATTATTTTAAGTCAGGTTTTTTTGAATTTTTTTTCAAATAATAATAACATGGATTTAATAAAACTCATCAACAGGGGGTGCAATTGCGTTCATGATATAGTGGAAGGCAACTCGATGGCTAATGTGTGAACAGAATATAGGAGTAGAAATGCCTTCAGCCAGCCTGGATCTACACTGCTCTATATCCGAGGATCTGATCCCAGATTATCTGATTATCCCAGATTATCTGGCAATGGAGACTCAGATAGGTAATGGTAAAGGTTTTCCTCTGACATTAAGTCTATTCGTGTCTGACTCTGGGGGTTGGTGCTCATCTCCATTTCTAAGCAGAAGAGCCAGCGTTGTCCATAGACACCTCCAAGGTCATGTCACCAGCATGATTGCTTGGAGCACCGCTACCTTCCTGCTGGAGCGATACCTATTGATCTACACACATTTGCAAGTTTTTGAAGTGCTAGGTTGGCAGAAGCTAGGGCTAACAGCGGGAGCTCACTCCGCTCCCTGGATTCGAACCACCGACCTTTCAGTCAGCAAGTTCAGCAGCTCAGCAGTTTAATCCACTGCGCCACTGGGGACTCTGGGGACTCATATAATCCAGTTTAAATCAGATAATCTGGGACCAAGTCCTGGGATATAGGACAGTGTAGATTCAGCCTCAGATGCAGAATCATAGATACTTGCAGAATCATAGACCCCATGGGCCATCCAGTCCAACCCCATTCTGCCATGAAGGAAGACACACATGCATGCACACAAAACACTCCCAACAGATGGCCATTCCTGGTCTGTGTCAAAACTGTTGGGGATTGTGGATGATAGGTAGAAGCTCTTACATGTGCTCATGAACCCAGAGTCACACTGCAGAATGATGCACCACTCAGCTTTGCAGAACAAATAACACAGGAACTTTACTAAGTCCAAGAGCTCAACAGAACAGTGGTACAGTAGAGTCTCACTTATCCAACATAAACGGGCCAGCAGAATGTTGGATAAGCGAATATGTTGGATAATAAGGTGGGATTAAGGAAAAGCCTATTAAACATCAAATTAGATTATGGTTTTACAAATTAAGCATCAAAACATCATGTTATACAACAAATTTGACAGGAAAAGTAGTTCAATACTCAGTAATGTTATGTTGTAATTACTGTATTTACAAATTTAGCACCAAAATATCACGATGTATTGAAAACATTGACTACAAAAATGTGTTGGATAATCCAGAATGTTGGATAAGCAAGTGTTGGATAAGTGAGACTCTACTGTATTTACAATAGCCCCTCTGATTGCTTACAGAAACCAGCAGTCAGAAGCAGTCCTTTCTTAGTCCATAAATCTGCTTCAGTGAAGATCAGCAGCAAACAAGGCCTGAGGAATAGTCAGGCCTCTCTGAGTACAGAGCTATCTTCTTTCCAGCCAGTACTCAGTAGACTCACATGTACACAGAGAGAAATCTGTTCAAACCAGCTCTCCAGCAGCAGGACAGCAACAGTTGCAAACTGATTCCAAGGTCCTTGCAAACTCAGGCAATCGTCTTCATGTATTTGATTTTCCAGTTAACACACATATAGTATCTTTTCAAACATGACAAAAAACCTCTGGAGAAGGAGATTCAACCACCCACCAAGGAAGTGTACTCCACTGCCAAATAGCTCTTACCATCAGGGAGTCCTTCTGAATGTTTAGGTTGAATCTTTTATACTTCTAATTACACTGCCTAGAATTACATTGGCTTTTTTAGCTGCTGCATTACAGTATCAAACCCTATGGCACTGGAGTGCAGAATAAAATATGCCAAACTGCATCCTAAAATAGCTATGAGTGTCAGCACACTGACGTATACACCTGAGTATGTACAGTATATTTCTGCATGGAAATTCAGAACAGAATAAGCCCCTGAATACTCCACATATGGTTCTTTCCACAATCTTTATACTTCAGCCCTATTTGAATCAGTCATTAGGGCTCATCTCAATTCAACAAAGAACAATTCTTTCATTTGGGCTACCCGCTTATTATTGCAGAATGCTCACACTATTATTTTGGATCATTCTAGCAAGTGTTGTAATGTTGTAGGAAGGCTGATGTCATATATATTTAGAAATGTATCAGAGACCAATGGCAGGGATTACTGTCCTCATTGTCCGGCTTCTGTCTAATCCCTCCACTGCATTTTTAGACATGTTCTTATCAGGCAGAAGAATGTCATTCTGTAACAAAGGAGGCAAGATAAAGATCAACACCTCTTGAAAGAAAAACAGTCCTCTGGTGAAACTCCTTTTCGTGGTTCTCTGATGATGGCAGATTCCTTAAATGCGTAAGGCATTTTGTAGAGCGGATCAGTAAACATTTGGACAAGGGAATTCTGTTTTCTTCCAGAGTCACTATTGCACTCATTGCCCCTTTTACGTCATATGTCTTAATTTGTGTTAGTGATAAGCTGCTTTGTAAGTTCTTTGAACTAAATGGCAGGGGATTAAATAATAAGTAATAACATTGTTTGTGTATGACTCCTACAAGTTGGTATGGACTTATGGTCACCACATGGATTTCATAGGGTTTTCTTAGGCAAGGAATAATCAGAGGTGGTTTTACTGTTCCTTCCTTTGAAGTACAGCCTACCGCACTTGGCATTCGTTGGTAGTCTCCCATCCAGGTTCTAACCAGGGCTGACACTCCTTAGCTTCCAAGAGAAAAAAAAGGACAGAGTATCTTGAGATAAATAACATTACTATTTTGTAATAATTATAACTAAAATTGTGTTGTTGAAGGCTTTCATGGCCGGAATCACTGGGTTGCGGTGAGTTTTCCGGGCTGTATGGCCATGTTCCAGAAGCATTCTCTCCTGACATTTCACCCACATCTATGGCAGGCATCCTCAGAGGTTGTGAGGTCTGTTGAAAACTAGGCAAGTGGGATATGCGGTATATATCTGTGGAATGTCCAGGGTGGGAGAAAGAACTCTTGTCTGTTGGAGGCAAGTGGGAATGTTGCAATTGGCCACCTTGATTAGCATTGAATAGCCTTGCAGTTTCAAAGCCTGGCTTCTTCCTGCCTGGGGGAATCTTTTGTTGGGAGGTGTTAGCTTGCTCTGATTGTTTCATGCCTGGAATTCACATGTTTTCTGAGTGTTGTTCTTTCTTTACTGCTCTGATTCTAGAGATTTTAAATACTGGTAGCCAGATTTTCTTCATTTTCATGGTTTCCTCCTTTTTGTTGAAATTGTCTACGTGCTTGTGGATATTAATGGCTTCTCTATGTAGTCTGAAATGGTGTTTGTTAGAGTGCTCCAGGTTTGTGTTCTCAAATAATATGCTGTGTCCAGGTTGGTTCAACAAGTGCTCTGCTTTGGCTGATTTGTGCAACATTCACACCTGCCTCAAGCAGACAAGAGCTCTTTCTTCCATCCTGGATGTTCCACAGATATATAAACCTCACTTGCCTAGTTTCCAACAGACCTTATAACCTCTGAGGATGCCTGCCATAGATGTGGGAGAAACATCAGGAGACAATGCTTCTGGAACATGGCAATACATCCTAGAAAACTCACAGCAACCCTATAACTAAAATTGTTTGTTAAGAGCCTAAATGGTATACAATACAAACTGTAGAAAATGTGGTTGCATTCTATGCCTTTATGTTTTTATAGCATCATTGTTCAGCCATTGTGACTGTTTTAATCATTTTATATTATGTTGATTTACTTTTATAATTTTATACTATGGTTTATTAACTATTGTGTCTGTTGTAGCTGTTTAATATTATTATAATTAGCTATATATTTTTAAATAAATACTTTAAGAGCTACCCTGGGAAGGTTTTGTCACAGAAAGCAGCATCTATTAAATAATTCATGTTATAAACAAGTAACAAAAATCCTGCGTTTAAGAAAGCCCATTTAGGCAAATTAATTGCTGTTGCCACGAAGGGGGCAATAATTTCTTGGTCTTCATTCTGTTTTCTTGGTCTTGGAGCAAGTAAAGGACAGCATGATTCCCAGCTGGAGATTGGGCGGATCCAGTCCAGCTGAAGATAATTTGGAGAAGAAAATTGTGTTCAGGGTGCATCTACATTGTAGAATCAATGTAGTTTGACACCACTTGAACTGCCCCAGCTCATTGCTGTGGAATTGTGGGGTTTGTCCTTTGTTAAGGCACTAGAACTTTTTGGCAGGGAAGGCTTGTAAAAACTATATCTTCAGTAATACCCTAGCATTGAGCCATGGCAGTTAAAGTGGTGTCAAACTGCATTAACTTTACAGTGTAGTGCTTCATTCAGGGATCATAGTGCTGGAAGACAGTCACATCATTTTGACACCTGAGGCAGAGAAGCCCATAACTATTTCTTCCACTCCTTGGTGGTAAAAATATATATACAGTACATTCAGTTAATATGTAATAATTGTCTGCCTATTCACGATGTCCCAAATCTGCTGCTTTAGGCAACCACATCACACTGCTAAATGGTAGGCAAAGGGGCCAATTGTCTGCCAATACATGCGTTGTGTCATATGCTTTCTCACAACTTTCCTGAATATCAGTGTTATTGTGTGGTTTCAAATTCCAACTTATGGTGACCCTATCATGGGTTTTCATAGCCAAGCGGGGAATTCACCCCTGGTCTCCTGTGTCATAGGAGTTACACACTTCGCTCTGATCCTGACACATGATGTTGGCGATAATTGGTTTGTAATGTGTTTCTTAGGCTTTAATCTGGACCTTTAGATGTGTGGATATTTACACTGCTCTGGGCAGCATCGCTTTGCTGTGTTATTGGGGAGTAATGGGCCAAACTAGTTGGTGGCAGGTGTTGTGACTGTGCCTTCGGGGATTATGGTTGATGGGGATGGAATTCGAAGAGGAAGAAAAAACCCTCGTGATGAGGGTTCACTGGAGGAGTTGCGCAGGAAGCGACTTAGAGAGCTATATGGGGGATCTTCTGAGGAAGATTCAGATGGGGAGATGGATGCTGAGGAACAGTGGTGGCTGGGGAAGCGGGCACTGAATGGGCACAGCCACCGGAGATGTCTGGGGATTTGGGGTCTATGGATACTTCTGAACCTGGGGTTTCTGCAGGAGCTGATCCCAATTGGGATGCTTGGAGAAGGGAGGATGGTTCTTTAAGTGTTCATGGGGCTAAGTGTGGGCAGGATGATTGGGACTCCGACGAATTGCTAGGTACTCCAGATCCACGAGCTCTAGCTGTGTGGAGCTCAGATTCTGAGTAGATTTGGGACACCTGGTGTTTGGGTGTGAGTGTTTGGTCACCCAGGAGGAAGGGGAATAAAATGGGAATGTTTGGCCACTGCACTTTGCGTGTGGCAAGGTGTTGCTGAGGCGCCATTGGGATCTCTGTGTTTCCATGAAGACTGGATTTGGACTATAATTTGAATCTGCTGTTATCACCTAGCTTGGCTCTCGCTGTGTCTTATCGTGGACCTGTTTTGGATGACTGTACCCTCTTCAGACCTTGGATCGGAATTTGACCTTGCTACTGCCTTCGCCCTGTGATTGATGACTACTATCGGCTTTTGACTCCTGGCTTGCTCTTTGGACACCGCTGTTATCTCCTGACCTGACCTTGGAATCCCGGACGACGTCTTTTCACCATCCTTTTGGAGCCTTCGGCTTTATCCACATTGTGGAAGCAGTCTACTGCATTCTTAGTTTGTTTGTTTCCTGACCAATGTGGTGTTTTCTTTTGGGAACTGTTCCTTTGAAAACTACAGAGCCGGCTGGCAGGGCTTGGACTCAGAAAGTGCAGTTTGCACTAAGTTTGTTTAGCTTTGTTTTTACCTGCTTGTGTTGCTGAATTATATTTTTGTTTGAACTGCTCTTGAAGCACTGATAGTGAAGTGTTTCAAGGTTTTTTCTGTGTTAACATTACTTTTTGGCTTATCTGCTGAATAAACTCTATTTTTGTTCGCTAATTGGCGTCTGACTCTTGACAGCAGGTGAGCCTTCTGTTTCCCGGGGGAATGTTAACGTTTTTCAAAAGATGGTTCATCATTGCCTAAATACTTGTAGATCAGTATATCAGTATTTGTGCACTTTCGCTTGGAAGGAAACATTTTATTTGCATTTATTTGCATACATGATGTAGAAAATATTCCCACATGGTTGAATATAATACAGAAGTTTGGAAATTAACTTGGCAGGCAGAGATGTGTGGCCAGTTACAGCAATCTCATCACGATGTGTGTGCCATCAACAGGGTTACTGCAGACTGGGAAAATGCTGTGCCAAACAGATTTGTTTTCATCAGTGTAGACAGGCCCACAATCCAATGCTCTCTATCTTGCATATTTGATGTCCAAAGCAGATTTGACACGCAGGGAAAGGGGATATGGGGTGCATCAATATTGTAGAATTAATGCAGTTTGACATCACATTAACTTCCATGGCTCATCGCTGTGGCAACCTAGATGTTGTAGCTTGGCACCAGCACTCTTTGGCAGAGGAGGCTAAAAGGCCTTGTAAAACTACAAGTTCCAGGATTCCATAGCATTGAGTCACAGCAGCGAAAGTGATGTCAAACTGCATTCATTCTACAGTGTAGATGCACCCTGAGTCACAATATTGTCTCCTTCCTTACATGTCTTGTCATAGGTAGTAAAGGTTTTCCCCTGACATTAAGTCCAGTTGTGTTCGACTCTGGGGGTTGGTGCTCATCTCCATTTCTAAGCTGAAGAGCTGGCGTTGTCCGTAGACGCCTCCAAGGTCATGTGGTTGGCATGACTGCATGGAGCGCCATTACCTTCCCGCCAGAGCAGTACCTATTAATCTATTCATAATTTTTAAAATTTTAGTCAGTGTGTAATGCTTCAAAAGCCATTGCTGTGCCCTCTGTAAATAATAATAACAACAATAATGACAACACTATGTAACAAATTTTGTTCCTAGATTTTAAATGTCATTTCCTAATTGGTTGTCATAAAAACATAGAAAAAGTGTATTAAACTTCCAAAACTTTGTTTTTGCGGGGCATCCTGCAACACATTTTGCTATAGCTTTTCAATGAATATCTCATAGAGTCTCAACCAATTCAACATAGTGTGTGGCAGCTACAAAAACAAAGTTTCTGGAGTATAACGACTACTTTCAAAGGAAGTACTGGCAATTAAACAGGAAATAACACTTTCAAACCAGGAACAGATTGTTTTCAAATTTTGTTACGTAGTGTAATAATAGTAATAATAATAATAATAATAATAATAATAATAATTTATGAAATTCATAATATTTTTATGAATTTCATAAATCCATAATAATCCATAATAATATTATTATTTATGAAATCCAGCATGTCTATCTTGTTTGCTGTGTCATACAATAATAATAATAATAATTTTTATTGTATGACACAGCAAACAAGATAGATATGCTGGATTTCGTATCACAAAATCACAGGTCGAACACTTCCCAAGCGTTTAGGACTATGTGATGTATTTTCAGATGATGCGCACAGATCCCAGTAGGGTGGCCTTTTGCAGTTGGCAGATCGTAATTTTGTCAATGTCTGTTGTTTCCAATTGCCGGCTGAGATCTTTTGGCACGGCACCCAATGTGCCGATCACCACCAGGACCACCTGCACTGGTTTCTGCTAGAGTCTTTGAAGTTCAATCTTGAGGTCCTGATAGCGGCTGATTATTATCATTATATTTATAATATATTATAATCATTTTATTTCTTAGCAGCCTCCCTTCATGGCTTGAGACAGGTTACAACAAGGAACCTTGGCACTGTTAAAGTCTGAGTGCTTCTGGAGAACACCGTGAGGTCACACTCTTAGGTATACTGACAGAGGAAGTCATCCCACTGAAACTGAAAACACTTCCAAATAGATATGATTAGCATGTAAGACATCTTGAAATGCTAGGTAGTGATCAGTGGAACTAAAGTCTGACATGTTTTAGGTGTGCCTTAATACATTGTAAATTGCTTAAAGTCTCTAAGATTGTGCCCAGTCAACATGCACACTTTGAGCTTTGTGAACAATAAAGATCATATCTGGCACTACAATCAGGTCTCTAGTAACCAAGACACTTTGGTGACAAATTACTTGATTTCCATACAGTTTATAGAATTCTGTTTGGGGTAATTTATTTTTATTTCTCTGCTTCTTACCTATTATGTGGGATTGCCTTTGAAGACTGTTCAGAACTTTCAAATGGTCCAATGGGCGGCAGCCAGATTGCTCACTAGAGTGGAGTGCAGGGAGCACACAATTCCCTTGTTACGCCAGCTCCACTGGCTGCCAGTCTGCTACCAAGCACAATTCAAAATGCTGGCTTTGGCCTATAAAGCCCTAAACAGTTCTGCCCCAACTTACCTGTCCAAACGTATTTCCCTCTACGAACCATCTCGGAGTTTAAGATCGTCTGGGGAGGGCCTGCTCTCGGTCCCGCCTGCTTCGCAAGCGTGATTGGCGGGGATGAGAGACAGGGCCTTCTCAGTGGTGGCCCCTCGGCTGTGGAATTCCCTCCCTAGGGATATTAGTTCAGCCCTCTCCCTTCTGATCTTCCGTAAGAGACTGAAAATGTGGCTTTGTGACCAAGCCTTTGGAGAACTTGTGCAATAGACATATATGGGACAATGTGAAATGACTTTTGGAATGGCCTGGTTTATGCTTTTGGATTACGTGATTAATTGTGAATGTATTGTTTTAAATGTTTTAATTGTTTTAATGTATTTTACAATTTTCTTTTAATGTCTATTTGAACACTTGTATACACTGCTTTTAAGGCATCAAATAATTACTTATGTGAGTTCCCCTCAGGGTTGAAAAAGGCGGGAGAGAAATGTCGTAAATAAATAAATATTATTGGCTTTATTAGGATTTGAACTGAGCCTTGGTGGCCAGGCAGTGGATGTACAATACATTGTATATTTATAAGGTAGGATCCTTGCTCTGCAGAGACAACCTTTAACAGAATTACAGATAGAGTTGCCACACTGAACATTGGAGAAGTCTCCTGTATCTTTAATTGAAGGGTAGAACAGAAATTTCAGCAAGTGATATCAGGCATCTAGCAATATCTGTTGAAATTCCCTCTTCTACACAACCATTAAAGGGACAGTACTAACCATCCCGTTTTCAATCTTCCAGCCATAATTACAGCATGTGAGTGGATGGGGTTACTTCTTCCCTCCATTGTGGTCAATAGGGGTGCATCTACACTGGAGAATTAATGTAGTTTGATGCCACTTTAACTGCCGTTGCTCAATGCGCTCAAATCCTGGCTGTTGTAGTTTAGTGAGACATGGGCACTCTATATATAAGGATAACGACCTTATAAAACTACAGCTCCCATGATTCTATAACATTGGGCCATGGCAGGCAAAGTGGTGTCAAAATGGATTAATTCTATAGTGTAAGTGTACCTCTAGTCTAATTCTCAAACTACTACCCCACACTGGTTCTCTATTTCTCAGAATACCTGAGTCACATCTACTCAGGCAGAATCCCTCCCAGGCTAGATGAAGATTACTCCAAAATAAGATGGTAGCCATTTCACCCACTACTGTTCTCTTTAAAGCCGTAGCTTTTGAGGATTATTTTTTTCAAAAAACCAGACCATCTCTGGGCCCAGTCTTGTCTAGACATGCTATTAACTGCTATCCAGACACTTTTGGGATTAGTAGCAGGTAAGATCATCTATGTTAACATCTTTACATTCATACAACCAATGTTTACTGTCTCACACAGACGTATGTCTTTAATCAATGGGTAGAAGGATTCGGGTGGAGCATAGGAAGTTACTTATTAAAAGTCATTTGTTCTCCAGCTCTTAGTAGTGAAAACATAATTGTCATTGCTATTTGTTACTAGGTTTTTGAAATTATGTGTGGTGCTGCGCTGCACTCCTGTATTGCTGTATTTCTTCAATTCTAAAATTCACTTTCCCCCTATATAAACATTGCTAAAAATGGAGTGTAATTTAGAATCGCAGATGTACCGTATTTTTCGCTTTATAAGACGCACCTGATGATAAGACGCACCTAGTTTTCAGAGGAGGAAAATGGGGAAAAATAATTTGAACTAAAAGATGACCTAGAACATTTTAATAAAATAACATAACAGTAAGGGAGAATTGGGCGATCTGGGCGATCGCCCAATTCTCCCTTAGTTCCTTGACACAGGCGCAGATCGCCCGGGCGATCTGCGCCTGCGTCCAGGAACTAAGGGCAAAATGGGGCGATCTGTGCTGTGTGCGCACACGCCCCATTCTCCCTTCCTGGACGCGTCCGCAGATCGCCCTGGCGATCTGCGTCCAGGAAGGGAGAATGGCGATCTGCGGACGGCACAGATCGCCCCATTGATGGCAAGGCTGGGGTGACTTACTTGAAGTGGGGACGAACTTAGTAGATGTGGGTGAAACGTCAGTATTTTAAAAACACTAAAATCAGGACAGTAAATAAATAACACCACTCAGAAAACTGAGAAATTCCAGGCAGGAAACAATCAGGGCCAGCTAACACCTCCCAACAAAGGATTACCCCAGGCAGAAAGCAGCCAGGCTTTGAAGCTGCAAGGCTATTTAATGCTAATCAAGGTGGCCAATTACAACATTCACACCTGCCTCCAACAAACAAGAGTTCTTTCTTTCTCCCACCCTGGACCTTCTGCAGATAGATTTAACCCCACTTGTCTAGTTTCCAAGAGACCTCACAACCTCTGAGGATGTCTGCCATAGATGCAGGCAAAACGCCAGGAGGGAATGCTTATGGAACATAGCCATAACCCCACCAGTGACTGGGAAAATGGCCAATGTATGTTGGTGCAGTAGAAAGGAGATGAGGAAGGAGGAAGGGAGGCAGGAAAGAAGGGAAGAAGAAAAGAAGGAGGAAAGAAAGATGGAATGAAGGAAGGAAGGAGTGAAGCATAGGAGGAGAAAAGGAAGAAGGAAGGGCAGGAAGGGAGAGGAGGAGGGAGGGAGAAGAGGGAGGGTGCCAGGGAATCCTCAATCACGGCCAGCTAACACCTCCCAACAAAGGATTACCACAGGGAAAAAGGAGGGAATGCTTCTGGAACATAGCCATACAGCCTGGAAAATTCACAGCAATCCAGCCTTTGACAACACAATAAATTTATCATCCTCCTCCTCCTAGTTATGAAAAGATGGGTAATAAATGTATTGTTGTTGTTGTTGTTATTATTATTATTATTAGGCTAGATAAGGAGAGACAGGTAATACATTTATTATTATCACATTAAATAAGGATAAGGGGTATTACTATTATTAAACTAATAAATTTATTTATTTAATTATTAATAAATATAATTATTTATATGTTATATTATATAATATATTAATATAATATAATTAATATTAATAATAAATAAATAAAATTAAGCTGCCGGAGGGAGGCAGAAGAAAGAAGATGAGGAAAGAAGGAAGGAAAGAAAGAGGAAAAGAAAGAAAGAAGGGACAAAGGAAGGAAGGAAGGGAGGGAGGAGTCCCTCAAGCCTGCAGGAAGGGCCCCTGCCTCTCACCTGGCCTTCGCTCCAGCCGAGGAGGAGGAGGAGGAGGAGGCAGAGGAGGGGGCTGCTGCTGCTGCTACCGCTTGCTGGCTTGGCTCCCCCGCCTCCCTCCTTCCTTGCCTTGGAGGAAGGTGGGGGCAGGCACCGGTCAGGCAGGAGCAGGCATCGCGGCCAGGCGAGCAGCCGGCAAGGCTGGCAAGGCCGGCGAGAGGCCGCAGGTCTGGGAGGAGGAGGCGGGGGTGTGCAGGCCAGCAGCAAGAACAGGCCCCGCGGGAAGCAGGAATGGGAGCCCGAGGACCCTTTCCGTCCGCCCTGAGCCTCACGTGACACATCGGAGGCTTCCTTGCTCGAGCACACGCACAGGCCCATCGACGGCCAGGGCGATCTGCGGACGCGTCCAGGAAGGGAGACGGAAGGCACAGATCGCCCCGTTCTCCCTTCCTGGATGCAGATTGCGTTTATAAGACGCACTGACTTTTTCCCTTTATTTTGGGGGGGAAAAAAGTGCGTCCTATAAAACGAAAAATACGGTATCTTATGTATTTTTGGTAGTGGTGGTACTGAAATTAGGATAAGTTTTACAGTCAATGGCATCTTACAATAAAAGAAATACAGGTACAGTAGAGTCTCACTTATCCAACATAAACGGGCCGGCAGAATGTTGGATAAGCGAATATGTTGGATAATAAGAAGGCATTAAGGAAAAGCCTATTAAACATCAAATTAAGTTATGATTTTACAAATGAAGCACCAAAACATCATGTTAGACAACAAATTTGGCAGAAAAAGTAGTTCAATACGCAGTAATGCTATGTAGTAATTACTGTATTCATTAATTTAGCACCAAAATATCACAATATATTGAAAGCATTGACTACAAAAATGCGTTGGATAATCCAGAACATTGGATAAGCGAGTGTTGGATAAGTGAGACTCTACTGTACTTTAAAAAGACAATGGCAAAGACAATGGCTGCCTCTGGAAACAGCCTTTAGAAGCAAACTTGAAAAAGGACTTTGACTGTATCTACACTGTCCTATAATCCAAGATCTGATCCCAGATTATCTGCTTTGAGCTGGATTATATGAGTCTACACTGTCAGATAACCTGGGATAGACTGACAATCTGGGATCATATCCTGGGATATAGGGCAGTGTAGAGCCAACCTTGTGTAATCCAGTTCAAAGCAGATAATCTGGGATCAGATCTTGGATTATAGGGCAGTGTAGAGCCAGCCTTGTGTAATCCAGTTCAAAGCAGATAATCTGGGATCATATCCTGGGATATAGGGCAGTGTAGAGCCAGCCTTGTGTAATCCAGTTCAAAGCAGATAATCTGGGATCATATCCTGGGATATAGGGCAGTGTAGATCCAGCCTTGTGTAATCCAGTTCAAAGCAGATAATCTGGGATCATATCCTGGGATATAGGGCAGTGTAGATCCAGCCTTAGGAGCCCTCAGTGGAGCAAGAAGCCCCGGGCAGCACAGCAGGTTAAACCGTTGAGCTGCTGAACTTGCTGACGGAGAGTTCCGCGTTTTCAATCTGGTGAGTGGGGTGAGCTCCCACTGTTAGCTCCAGCTTCTGCCAACCTAGCAGTTCGAAAACATGCAAATGTGAGTAGATCAATAGATACCTCTATGGTGGGAAGGTAACAGTGCTCCGTGCAATCGTGCCGGCCACATGACCTTGGAGGTGTCTATGGACAATGCTGGCTCTTCAGCTTAGAAATAGAGATGAGCACCAACCCCCCAGAGTCGGACACAACTAGACTTAATGTCAGGGGAAAACCTTTACCTTTACTAGATCCAGCCTTTGGGTGCATCTCCACTGTAGAATTAATATAGTTTGGCATCACTTTAAACTGCTATTACTCAATGCTATGGAAACAAGGGAATTGTAGTTTTATAAACCATTTCTGCAAAAAACTGCAGGTGGCTCAACAAATTTAGCATTGAGCCAAATGAGTGTCAAACTGCATTAATTCGACAGTGGAGATGCACCCCTCCTTTGATTAATTTCATAGACCAATTTAAAATCCTACACATTATTTGCCGATTTCCAGTTTAGTCCCTTCTATTTACATTGATTCAGAAACCTGCACAGGAGACAGATGGGGTGGAAAACACCAGCAATCCTCCTTCCCCACCCAGCAGTAAATATTTGCTCTTTGGGGACCCCATTTTTCCATTGAATTACCATGGATATGTGTTGTTGGTTCCCCACAGGCTCTCCCCTCACCTTTAACTAGGTGAAAGGTTGCCAACCTGAGTGAGGGAAAGGTTACAAGGCTGCCAGGTCACTGGAGTCAATGATTGACCGGAACGAATCACCGAGCCAGGACCTGACCTGTTCCAAAGAGCAGAAAGGTGCCAACCTTCAGTTCGGTCAACCACATCCAGTCCCCTTCCTCTCAAGTTTGTTTAATGGATGACCCATAGAACAAGAAGGGGACATCTCCTTGTACCTAAAAACGAACAGTAGGAACTTTTTCCCTTCTTTGACTGATTCAGTTTTTTTTAAGTGAGCCTGCAATTCTAAACCTTCTGTGATTCAATCTCAGAAGATTATAGTGTAATGATAGGATCATGCAAGCTACCAGAGCAAGAAGAAATAGTTAGAAATGACTCAGGTATGGATACATTGAAATTTGTTATAGGTGTGCTGTGAGATGAGAGTAGCACATGCCGTTAGAGGACGTACCTGTGGTACATCTACACTGTAGAATTAATGTAGTTTGATACCACTTTAACTGCTATGGCTCAATGCTGTAGAATCATGGGCTTTGTAGTTTGTGAGATGCCAACACTGTCATAGGATGCTAAAGGTGTTATATAACTATAACTCTTACGCTTCCATAGTGTTGAGCCATGGTAGTTAATGTGATGTCAAACTACATTAATTTTACAGTGTAGATGCATCCTAAGTTACCCATCTGCCTTCTGATGTAGTGTCTCAAGTGGGTAACATAGTATCAGGTTATTTGAAGGACCATTTTGGATCTTGGAAGCTAGGCCCTGGGTTACATCTACACTGAAGAATTAATGCAGCTTGACACCGCTTTCACTGCCATAAATACTTTGGCACCTGGGAATTAAAGTTTTACATAGTCTTTAGCATTCTCTGCTAAAGGGTACTGGTGCCTCACCAAACTACAGATCCTAGGATTCCATAGCATAGAGCCATGGCAGGTTTTTTTTTCATGTCAGGAGCGACTTGAGAATCTGCAAGTTGCTTCTGGTGTAAGAGAATTGGCCGTCTGCAAGGATGTTGGCCAGGGAATGCCCGGATGTTTGATGTTTTTACCATCCTTGTAGGTTGGTAAAATGTCCCTGCATGGAGCTGGAGCTGACAGAGGGAGCTCATCTGTGTGCTCCACGGATTCAAACTGGCAACCTTCATATCAGCAACCCAATCTTCAAGTCAGCAGTCCTGCCGGCACAAGGGTTTAACCCATTGCACCAGCAGGGGCTCCATAGCCATGGCAGTGTTGTGTTAAAGTGTTGTCACTGTGCCTTCGGGGATTATGGTTGATGGTGATGGAATTCGAAGAGGAAGAAAAAACCCTCGCGATGAGGGTTCACTGGAGGAGTTGCGCAGGAAGCGACTTAGAGAGCTATATGGGGGATCTTCTGAGGAAGATTCAGATGGGGAGATGGATGCTGAGGAACAGGTGGTGGCTGGGGAAGCGGGCACTGAATGGGCACAGCCACCAGAGATGTCTGGGGATTTGGGGCCTATGGATACTTCTGAACCTGGGGTTTCTGCAGGAGCTGATCCCAATTGGGATGCTTGGAGAAGGGAGGATGGTTCTTTAAGTGTTCATGGGGCTAAGTGTGGGCAGGATGATTGGGACTCCGACGAATTGCTAGGTACTCCAGATCCACGAGCTCTAGCTGTGTGGAGTTCAGACTCTGAGTAGATTTGGGACACCTGGTGTTTGGGTGTGAGTGTTTGGTCACCCAGGAGGAAGGGGAATAAAATGGGAATGTTTGGCCACTGCACTTTGCGTGTGGCAAGGTGTTGCTGAGGCGCCATTGGGCTCTCTGTGAAACTGGACTTGGACTATGATTTGAATCTGCTGATATCACCTAGCTTGGCTCCCGCTGTGTCTTATCGTGGACCTGTTTTGGATGACTGCACCCTCTTCGGACTTTGGATTGAATTTGACCTGGCTTCTGTCTACACCCTCTGACTGACGGCTACTCCTGGCTTCTGACTATTGGTTTGTCTTTCGGAATTTCTGCTGCCTCCTGACCTGACCTTGGATTCTTCTGACGACGGCTATTCATCATCCCTTTGAGGCTTTCGGCTTATCTGCACCGTGGAAGCAGCTTTATTGCTTTTCTAGTTTGTTTATTTTCCAGCAATTAACTGTATTTGTTTTCCAAAGCTGAATTGAAGCGTTATTTAGTTTTTTATTGAATGCCAGCATGGGAAATTAGCGTGGCTCGTTTTTGAGTTATTATTGTCCAATCTACTCTCGAAACACTGAAAAGTGAAGTGTTTCAAGGATATTTCCTGTGTTTATGTTATTTTCTGGCTTATCTTCGGAATAAACTCTGTTTTGTATGTTAACTGGCGTCTGACTCTTGACATAAAGTGATGTCAAACTGCATTAATTCCACAGTATAGATGCACCCCCTGGTTAGTACTTGGATGGGAAGCTGCAAAACAAATGTCACGTGATACAGGCTATATTTAATAGGAAAACATTTTCAAAACTATCTCCGAATAGTTCTTGTTGCTATAACAGACTCATGGTTGAATAGGGGCAGATGGACCTCAAGGAGAGCGGTACAGGAGTCCCTCGGTCAAATACTATCTGTGAGCCCAAGTGTAGTCAAAATTAAGTTCATTTCATGGCTACGTAGGGACTTTCAAGCTCAGGACCGCTCCATACGTCTCGTTATCACCTTTGATGATAGCACTTTAATTGAAGCACTTTGGGCGCGTAAACCCCTGTTGAATTCATGGGGTATTAATATTAGGAAGGTATTTCTGGACCCCACAATCCGCCCCTTGATGGCAGGTTCGGAACTGCATTTTCAAGGTACCATTAGTTCCAGAATGGTTAGTGCCCATGACTCTTTATCTAGGTCCCCTCCACTCTTAGAATCTTGTGTAGTGTCCCCCATTTCAACTCTAGACCCTTCCCAATCCATTCTCGATTCCCGCCCAGAGACATTGCTCTTGTTTAGTCAATCTAGTTCCCCTGACTGCTCCATCATCTCATCATTACAGGATTCATTCTCAGGCTCTAAGCAAGATAGAATCCTGAGTAGCTCCCCATTTATGGACAGCTGACTAGGGCATCGCAATGAGAGCTCTATCCTGCCTGTCGCCCTGGGGGGAGTGGACCGGAGCCTGGGGGAGACCATTGAGGTCGTGTGGGGGAGGAGGAGGAGTGGTCACCTTTATCCCAGGGATAAGCGCAACAGAGTTCTTGCGACCCTGGAGAAGGATAGGAGTGGTAGCCTCCATGACAGTCCCCTCCGTTTGAAGGTCCTGCTATTTAATGCCAGATCCGTCAATGGTAAATCAGCTATCATCCAGGATTTGATCCTGGATGAAGCGGCGGATCTGGCTTGCATCACCGAGACCTGGTTGGATGAGCCCGGTGGGGTAAATCTCGCCCAGCTGTGTCCTCCAGGTTTCGGGGTGCAACAGCAGGCCAGAGCCGGGGGGCGGGGAGGTGGGGTTGCGGTGGTCTTTCGGCAGACAATCTCCCTGGTCAGGTGCGCCATCCCGCAATCTGCAGGTTTTGAGGGTGTCCATCTTAAGGTGGGTACCCGGGACAGTTTGGGGATTCTGCTGGTGTACCGTCCACCCCGCGACACGGCAGTCTCCCTGCCCAAGCTGGCAGAGGTGATCTCTGGTGCGGCGTTGGTCTCTCAGCAGCTGGTAGTGCTGGGGGACTTTAACATTCATGCCGAGGCCACATTAACTGGTGCAGCTGAAGACTTCATGGCCGCCATGACGACCATGGGACTGTCCCAAGTGATATCTGGTCCCACTCATCAAGCTGGACACACACTTGACCTGGTTTTTGTTGCGGCAGATGGTGAGGTCGGAGTGGAAGAGCAAAATATTCTTCCGTTGTCATGGTCCGATCACCACCTGATCAGTTTAAGACTCACTGTGACCTCAAACCTCCGCAGGGGTGGTGGACCCATTAAGATGGTCCGCCCCAGGAGACTGATGGATCCAGATGGATTCTTGAGGTCTCTTGGGGATCTTCCTGTCATGGAGGCTGACGATCCTGTCGATGCCTTGGTAGATCGCTACAATAGCGAGATGTCCAGGGCAATTGACATGATCGCCCCCGAACGTCCCCTCTCATTGCGAAGAGTCACTTCGGCTCCCTGGTTCACGGAGGAGCTGGCAATGATGAAGCGCTCGAGGAGGGGACTAGAGTGCCACTGGCGGAAAACTTGTAGCGTTTCTGACCGAGCACGGGCTAGAGCCGCTATTAGGGCCTACTCCGCGGCTTTGCGGGCAGCCAGGAAGACCTTCACGACTGCCCGCATAGCGTCTGCAACTAACAGACCATCAGAGTTGTTTCGGGTCGTCAGGGAGCTCCTTCACCCTCCTGAGGGAGGAGGGGCACCCGAAGACTCGGCAACTCAGTGCAGCGAGTTCGCGCACCACTTTGCAGACAAAGTCGCTCAGACTCGCTTCGACTTGGATGCTAGTTTTGTTGCAATGCCAAAAGAGGTAACTGAGGCACCTGTCTGTTCGAACTTGTGGGATTCGTTTCAGCTTGTTCGCCCGGATGACGTGGACAGGATCCTTGGGGCGGTGAGAGCGACCACTTGCTCTGCAGACCCTTGCCCCTCGTGGCTAATTAAATCGGCCAGAGGAGGGTTGGTAGAGTGGTTTGTGATGATAATTAATGCCTCTTTGGATCAAGGCAAATTTCCATCTGTCCTCAAACAGGCCATAGTGAGGCCTATATTGAAGAAGGCCTCCCTTGATTCGGCCATTCTAAACAACTACAGACCAATCTCGAACCTCCCTTTCTTGGGCAAGGTCCTGGAGCGGGTGGTTGCCTCGCAGCTCCAGGGTTTCCTGGATGACACCGATTTTCTGGACCCATCGCAGTCTGGCTTTAGACCTGGGCACAGTACTGAGACGGCTTTGGTCGCCTTGGTGGATGACCTCCGCAGGGAGCTGGACAGGGGGAGTGTGACCCTGCTGGTTCTCTTGGACATCTCAGCAGCTTTCGATACCATCGACCATGGTATCCTTCTGGGACGGCTCTCCGGGATGGGCCTTGGGGGCATGGCTCTGTCGTGGCTTCAGTCCTTCCTGGAGGGCCGTTCCCAGTTGGTGAAGCTGGGGGACACCTGCTCGGACCCCTGGCCTTTGACCTGTGGGGTCCCGCAAGGTTCCATTCTGTCCCCCATGCTTTTTAACATCTACATGAAACCGCTGGGAGAGGTCATCCGGAGTTTTGGAGTTCGGTGCCATCTCTACGCAGATGACACTCAACTCTACTACTCCTTTCCACCGAACTCCAAGGAAGCCCCCCAGATACTGAACCAGTGCTTGGCAGCTGTGATGGGCTGGATGAGGGCGAATAAGCTGAAGCTTAATCCCGACAAGACAGAGGTCCTCCAGGTCAGTCGTATGTCCGATCGGGGTATTGGGTGGCTACCTGTGCTTGACGGGGCCGCACTCCCCCTGAAGGCGCAGGTCCGCAGTTTGGGGGTCCTCCTGGACTCAGCACTGACGCTTGATGCTCAGGTGTCAGCCGTGGCCGGGAGGGCCTTTGCACAATTAAAACTTGTGCGCCAACTGCGACCTTACCTCGTGAAGTCTGATCTGGCCACGGTGGTCCATGCCTTAGTTACCTCTAGACTGGACTATTGCAATGCACTCTACGTGGGGCTGCCCTTGAAGACGGCCCGGAAACTCCAACTAGTTCAACGTTCGGCAGCCTTGCTTCTAACTGGAGCATATTATAGGGAGCGGTCAACCCTCCTGCTTAAGGAGCTCCACTGGCTGCCGTTCACCTTCCGGACCCAATTCAAGGTGCAAGTGATCACCTACAAAGCCCTGAACGGTTTGGGACCTTCCTACCTTAGTGATCGCCTCTCCCCCTACGAACCTGCACGATCTCTTCGTTCGTCGGGGGAGGCCCTCCTCTCGCTCCCACCTCCGTCACAAGCACGGTTGGTGGGGATGAGAGAGAGGGCCTTCTCCGTGGTGGCCCCCCGGCTCTGGAACTCGCTCCCCAGGGAAATCAGGCAAGCCCCCACCCTGGTAGCATTCAGAAAGAGCTTGAAAACCTGGCTCTTTACTCAAGCCTTTAGATAAAGATTGCTAATCCAGAAGCAATCTGTATCTGTGACCATTCTTGTACCGGTTTGCACCTTTTACCTTTGTCAACTCGATATAGACACAGGGTCTATTCCCATCCCAATTTGCACTTCCAGAATTTGCAGCACTTTATCAGTCACCTTGTGTTTACAATATTTATATGGTGCACCTTACCCAGTCTACTTTTACATTCTCTCAGTTTTAATCCATGTTTTTATTAGTTCTTGTTTTTTATTGGCTAATGTTTTATTTTATTTTTTTTATTATTATTTTTTATTGTGCAAGTTGTTGTCTATTGCTGTGTTTTATACTGCTACTGTTTTTATTCGGGCTTGGCCCCATGTAAGCCGCCCTGAGTCCCCTCCGGGGAGATAGAAGCGGGGTATAAAAATAAAGTTATTATTATTATTATTGCTATATACAGAATGGAACAGCAACCATTCTGTTCTTTGTCTCAGTGAATAAAATGCCTTATTGGCCTTGCTATTATGCTCACTATAACTCTGCATTGGTTCTTGCTGGGGGCAATGCCAACATTTGTTTTGTTGTTTCTTTTTGTTCCAGTTATTTCTGACTTATAGCAACCTTAAGGTGAACCAATCATGGCATTTTCTTGGCAAGATTTATTGAGAGGGGGTTGCCATTGCCTTCTACCGTGAACACAAGACTTATTATTCAAGATCACCCACTGGGTTTCTATAGCTGAGTGTAGATTATAATCCTGTTCTCCCAGAACCCCGAGCCAGCATTTAACCCACATGTTGCCCCTCCTGCCTATGCCAGGGACAGCCTCCCAAAATTACACCTGTCCCATGAACTTTCTTAAATAGTGTTCTTAATGCAATGATACAGTCTTGAAGATTAGTTCTATCCAGGATTCGTACTAATGGGGGATACTTGTGGTTGGTTTATCACAACAATTGTGCTTACATAGCTGGGAGAGAGAGATTGTACGTGGTAAACATAGCCACAGCATGAAGTCAGATAGATCACGAGAAAAGTGGTAGACAGGAAACTTCAGAAAACAGAGATAAAGAAACAAAGTACAGGAAAAATCTCCCCTTTGTGATACCGTTTAATAGAACAGGACAACAATAAAAGTGAGAAGTTACTGATCACCAGCATTGGTCAGCACAAGGAGTACTTGTGCTGACTATAATGTTACTTAAGGTTAAGTAACATGAAGCCAATCTCGACCCATAGTCTGCATCACTAAGTCTATTAATAAATATTCAGAAATGGAAGAGAAGGTCAAGAGGTGCTTGGGCTTATTTAGTACACCAATTTAGATCAAGGTGATTTAAATCACTTACTTAAATTAAAAATTAAACCAAGGGAAGGGGGAAAAACCCCTTTTAAAAGAAAGCACTAAATCTACATTTCTAGTTCTTGACAAACCCATAGAAATGGAGGTGTGTAATAATTAATTTGAATTACCATAAACAAATGGAACTGCCGTGGCACAATGAGTTAAACCCTTGTGAACTGCTGACCTGAAGGTTGGGTTGCTGACCTGAAGGTTGCTGGTTCGAATCCGCGAGATGGGGTGGACTCCCATAAATCAGCTCTAGCTTGTGGGGACATGAGAGAAGCATCCCACATCTGGGCCTCCTCTGGGCAATGTCTCTGTAGACGGCCAATTCTCACATACCAGAAGCGAGTTGCAGTATGCTGTCATGTCGCTTCTGACACGATTTTAAAAAGTTGTGAATGATTAGAACTTCCAAGGGTTTTATGCTTACCCAGGTTCAATTCCCTTGAAGGTGATCATTGGATGCTTATTGTGTTTTTTTAAACATGTGTTTATTTCCAAACAAGAGCATAGGCAGAGACATATAGCTTGGACACTCCAACAGACATCTACGCCCACTGTCCCACCACATGAGATCTCCAAGGTAAATGCTCTTGATGCTATTCCTTATGGATCCCCAAATCCTGGACTCAGTATTCTCCAAAAGCTACTTTTATTATTTTCCACTGTCCTATTTCTCTATTGTACTGAGTGAGGGCCAATATATCCCAACAGCACTCACCAGGGCTGATATACAGTTGGAGCCTGGGTTGTATGAGGTTCCATAGACTTAGGGTGAATCTATACTGTAGATTGACATTGTAATTGCCATGACTCAGTGCTATGGAGTCCTGGGAGTTGTAGTTGTACAAGGTCTTTAGCCTACTCTGCCAAGTCAGTGGTGCCAAAACAAACTACAACATCCATTATTCCATAGCAGGGAATCATGGCAGTTAAAGTGGTGTCAAACTGCATTAATTCTACAGTATAGATGCACCCTTTGGGATGGCAGGCATTTTCCTTGGTCATGCCACACTCACAAACATCTTTGGTGAGGATTCAGGAGAAATCTTTCTTAGTGAATGCTCTCTGCTAGGGTGGCAAGATTAGTTCTTTCCTGGATTTTCTGCATGTAGGTAAAGACAACTGATTGCAACAGTCTATTTCTTTCCTTCCTTGCAATGTTCTTGTTACATTTTCTCAGTTGATGGAGTTACATTGTTAATTCTACATTTTATTTCTTGGCAATTGGTTTTTGTATGTCTTAAAAACTTTATATCTGTTTTAATATTTGAAAGCTGCTTTGAAACCAATTTTTTTGGGTGGGGGTGCATATGATGCTGCTGTCTTCACTCATAACTATCCTCTCCCTTAGTGCTTATATCACTAAGCCACTGTATATATTGATGTACGCAAATATTTGGCCTTACTCTTGGCAGGGGGTTGGACTGGATGGCCCATGAGGTCTCCCAACTCTACTATTCTATGATTCTATGATTCTATACTCGGTATGGAAATGGTGTCATTGAGAACTAAGAAGCTATATGTCTCATATCCCATGGAGGGGAGTTCGAACAAACCATAGTTTGGTGTTAGGTGTAAAACTGGTCAATATATTGTATAGTACTTCCAATCTGAGGCCGAAATACCCTGGTCTTGGATACTATGCAGATGTTGGAGGCTATATTTTAGAGAGGAAGAACTGGCAAGACCACCTCTGAGTATTCCTTTCCTAAGAAAACTCTATGAAATCCATGGGTTTGCCATAAAGTCAACAGGACAACCCCAAGGCACATTACTCACATAATTTTGATCTCTGTTTAAACATGTCAAAATTTCTCTCACTGGTTAATATTGTTTTTGATACAGGTCAGAACAGACAGGTTTTAAACAAATGTGTTTTGTTACATGTTCAGCATCTCTTCCATTCTTGAGGATGACCTGATATTCCCCAAACAGCTGATAACATAACATGGTAAAACCACAGAGCTATTTTACATGTGACTGCTTATGTAATTGCTCATGATGCCAGTTATTCTACATATTTTAATTGCATTATCATAGTAATGCTTGTGGAGTACTTGGAAGACAATCATACTCGGCCACGAGTGATAGCCTATGATGATGACGATGATGAGTACTACATTCCCACATGCATTTACATTTCAAATACAATGTGATGGATCTTCCAGATGGCATCTAGACACTGAGTGGTTGAATTGCCTTCAGGTGAACTTCCTTTTCCACCTCAAAGCTTCTGACTCTGTGAATATTAAATGCAGCTTTCCCTGTGAGTGCTGAGGAAAGCTGCCTTTCCTGAATTTCTGCCCATGCGCAGCTAAATAAGTAGCCTTTGAATATGGAGTTAAGCAGTGGAAGTGGTTTAGAAGGCACGAAATCAGATCTAGCAGTGGGGAGCGAAAGGGTAACCTCCATAGAATAATAGAATCATAGAGTTGGAAGAGACCTCATGTGCCATCCAGTCCAACCCCCTGCCAAGAAGCAGGAAAATCGCATTCAAAGCACCCTGACAGATGGCCATCCAGCCTCTGCTTAAATGCTTCCAAAGAAGGAGCTTCCACCACACTCTGAGGCAGAGAGTTCCAGTGCCAAACAGCTCTCACAGTTAGGAAGTTCTTCCTAATGTTCAGGTGGAATCTCCTTTCCTGTAAGGTTTTGAACACAACTTGACTACAAAGTGACACACACACGATAAGAGGATATGACTAACAAGTCATCAATATATTGTGGGTATTCTTCTCATTGCAATCACGAGAGTTAGAAACTCTTTGCAAAACAAATATCAACAAGCTGAGACACTCCCTACCTTTTTAGCAATCCTTACCTGTCATCCCATTTCTTTCCCAATTCCCGTGTCATTCATCCAATTACTAAAGCCCAGATGACATATGGATTTTAGCTCAATTGCTTGTCATTTTCACAATCAACTAAATTATAATTTGGGGGTGGTGGCCGGATTGTCACAGTGGAGCAAGAACTAATGGATACGAAGGTGTATTTTTATTGTGTTGACAGCAATGTACTGTACTACAAGGGGTAAAGGAGACCAATATTCCCATACCATGAAAACTAGAGTTTTTAAGAAACAAAAGCAGAAACTTTCATTACACAATAAAATAAAATATGAACATCTGAGATGGCAGGGGCACCTTTAATGAGGAACAACTGGACTAAACCACAACTCCAGGTTTGGGTTTGTTTGCTAACTAAAGAAACTAATTTATTCACATTCTCTGGACCTCTGACCACCTGAGCATAATCCAAAAATCCCTCCCTTCACCGGGATATTTGTCCTGGATAGCTGTGATAGGTACCATAAAGCCTGGAAGGCCTGAACTAATCTTGTACCTATATAGAGCTTTTCTTGACCATATCATAAGACAACAGGAATTATTTAGGATGAAGGTGATTAGATGCGTTATTGTTTTTGTAGCTAATTTGTTGAGATCCCTTCATTCTTGAGGAGACTCACATTTTCAAATGGAAACTATCATGTTGTTCAAGGCTTTCATGGCCGGAATCACAGGGTAATTGTGTATTTTCTGGGCTGTATGGCCATGTTCCAGAAATACTTCTGGAACATGGCTATACAGCCCGGAAAACACACAACAACCCTGAAATTATCATCTTAACTATCATAATAACTTACTCCCTTGAAATACTATCCCCAAAGCAGGGATGGGCAATGTATGGCCCTTCAGATGTTGTTGGACAGCACCCCCCATAATTATTAATGATGCTAACCCAAGTGATTGGGAATTGCAATCGTAAAACATCTGGATGGCTCCAAGTCACCCATCCCTGGTCTAACATCTAACCTTGAAATCCCAGAAAGTATCACTGTATCTAACCCAAAATATTGCGTTCCTTTCTTTCATCAGTTAATACAGTCTGGAAGCAGCCCTAACTCAAGTCTTCTCCATGGCTTAGGATGTCTCCTCTGATGTTACTTGTCCAGACTGAGATAGGACGGGCTTTAAATCCACCTCTGAGGGCTGTGTAGGGCAATGTTCTCCTTCTTTTACAGCTTTAGATTTAGATTTTTCCTCTGCTGCTGAGACGGGCACCATGGTATATCGGGTGCTGATAGTACGCCCTGAAACACACCGATATTCTGCTTGCTCTTTACTTTCTTTCCCGTTCTGACAAATAGTGAGCTCCACTGGGACTGAGGTCGTGGTCTCTTTCCTGATCACGTGGATAGTAAGCTGAGTGTGTGGCGGGATCTTAGCAGGTAGCAGAACCTCGACCTTCTCTTTGGTGATGATGGATTCCTGCTTCCCCTTCTTCACCTTAAAGACATTGGAACCTCCCAAAGTGACCTGGAACGAGAGGCCAAGTTTTAGGGTCGTGGTGTTGCTGAAGTGGAAGCTCTGGAAAACGGTGGCCGTGTATTCCCTGCAGGTGTTTGCAGTGAATGCTTGCTCATATTCGGTACAGTTGGTTCCCACAATCTCATCGATCAGGACATCCCTCTCATCCTCCACCTTTTTCTTGTCCCAAAATAGCTTTGTGGTGATGATGGGGCACCCAGGCTGTAGGGGCCTCAGGTGGGAGACACTGTCATCAAAGTTGAGCTCTGTTTTGTAGTCACAAATGCGCTCCCCAGGCCAGGCGACGTGATACCATCCACCCCGGTTGGAGTTTTTGTACAAGAGCCACACTCCCCTTTGCACCGCATGGGAGGAGACGCAATCGTTGAAGTAACCATAAGCAAGGTTGGTCTCCTCTTGCACCACCTTTCGTTGGCCCTCATAGTTAGGACGCTCATACAGGGTGATCAAGGGCTCAGAGAGGTCATGGTGAACCAGCCGAAGGGATGAGATTTTATTGTTCGTGTCAATTTCACTGTAATTCCCTTCCTCAAAAGCAAAACCATCTCCTCCAAACTTGGGGGATTTGTAAGCCACCCAAGGCTGCCCAATCACCCTCAGAGAGGAGATGCAATCCCCAAAATCCAACGCGTGCAGGTCAGGTATGTCGCAAGTGAACTCTTTGCTAAGCCCTTCAAAGTTGGCTTTGTCATATACAATGATCTTGTTCATGCAGGACGTTTGTGAGGACATGGCTTTGCTTCTCTAGAAGCTTCTTCCAAAGAAAGTTGGAATCCAAAGTTGCCCCAGGCCTATAAAGAAATGATAACACATAGTTAATTTCTTGGTTGTGTCACAAAGCTTCCACATAGAAAGAAGAATCTTAGGACTTCATCAGATGGAGTGGAGAAAAGCAGGGGAAAGCAGAAAGAACCATTTTACCCCGTTCCCTCCTGTCTTTCCCTGTCTTGTGGGATGGCCAGCCATCCCACATCCTTACTGAATTGATGCCTGTCTTTCCCCTGCTTTCTCCCATCTGTTTGAAGACAAGCGTAAGGCTCTGTTTCCATGTGCTGCGGAAACTGAGTCCCTCGGATTCTCAAAGGAAGTGCTTTTATGTTATGTGATGATCTCTGTGGGTCTCCCGTGGGGCTCTTTATCTACAGTGCATGGAAACAGAGCCCTAAACCCGTCTGATGAGGTCCTAGCATCTGCTTCAAGGGTGGGCTATCATTGAAGGTGTGGACTCTACCTAAAGATATAGGTGCAGGGAGGGGGAAATGAGTTCAATATGAATTCTGCGCCTAAATAAATTTTCCTCAAATTTCTAGCATTGTAGAAACATGAAACTTCAGTTGAGCATACATTAAAAAAAAGGGACAGACACAGCAAATGTCGCTTGCAAGTGAGCCTTGAAATTAAGCAAAAGATTACAGGTTATCCATGTCTTGCTTAATCCTTCAGTATTCACGTTCATCTGAAAAAACAGCCTATGGTTCATCCTTTGTTACCTTTGTCCCCCTTTCCTCCTTTGTTGTGTCTCGTGTTGTTGAGTAGTAAGATTAGTGACTGTACAATGCAGTAATTGCATTTTGGCTATTTGCACCATTCACAAGGATTATGTTTCAAGGATCAAGCATTTTACTTCAATCCATCTTTAAAAATCAAATATCAGCAAGACTGGATCCAAATAGTTTTAGCTATCTTAAAAGGAGATCATAAAGCCAACAGTATTTAAAAAAAACAAACATTGAAAGCAGCATACAAATTAATGTCTTTACTGAGGTGGTGGCACTCACAGAAAAGTTGAGTGACTTCTATGATCAAAAATTTAAATCTTCTGGAAGTGCATGTTTAACAATGAAGGGAATGTGGCAATGCAGTGATAGCGATTGCTAGTGGAGAGTGATGACTATTCAAGTCCAGTTCTTAAAGGCAAACTAAATATGATGGCAGGAGCAATAGGATCCAACATCCGAAAATTTCTAAATTACCAATGGACAACTGCAGAAGGCATGAGGTCCATTTTTGTTCCCTTCTCCTGTCCAACGGGCCACACCAATGAGTTCCAGGTACCATTTTGGAAGATTTTAGACCAATTTTTTTTTCCCTTTTGAGTTTTGTGGAGGTTTGGGAGACCTTGCAAGCTTAGGAGGAAAAAAATACTGCATTTTAAACGCTTTGGGTCATCTGGGGGAAAAATATTGTCTATTTTTTTTGATGGAGCTGGAGATACAAAGGGAGCTGAAGGCACCCATCAGCAATTAGCAGTAGATAGGACCAAAAGATCACAGAATCACTGTGCTGCTTAGAGATGAGGCATTGCATTTGTTTCATCCACAGAAGTCATATTGTTTATTTTAAACACATGTCCAAATGCCCTAAAACAGTGGTCCCCAACCTTTTTTGACCAGGGACAACGTTGACCAGGGACAACAATGACCAGGGACCACCCTCCAGCATTAGTACCAAAAGGGTTACAGATCAGTTTTTGGTCGACTTTAGATTCAGTTTGGTTATTTGGGGTGCTGATTCAGAAAATTACATTGGATAGACCACATCAGCTCTAGTTTCTGTTACAGAACATATGCCCTCCAGTAGTTGCCATCTGCTCGCCAACAGAAAACCGTATTGAATAATCTAGGGCTGATATGGTCTAATCAATGTAATTTTCTGAATCAGCACCCCAAATAATCCCAAGAACAGGCCTAAAAACAAAGACACCAAGAAAATTTTTTATTTTTGGTTGAGCTGTGTTATTATCCGTAATACTAATGGTGAGGACCATATTTTAGTTCTTGTGGACCACTGGTTGGGAACCACTACCCTAAAAAAAAACCCTTATTGAAAGAAGAATCAAGTACAAGGCATGTTTTGTTCTTTTCTCATATTCAGCCTCACTAGTTGTGTTTTTGAAGTAGTTCCTATTTGCCATTTGACCATGATTCATTTAGGATTATGTCTTGTTTGATAACCAATTACTTGTCTATTTCTCTTGCTATATCAAACTGATACCTACCAAACATTGCTTTCCAGAACATGCTTTGTATCCCAACACATGCTGGCTACGTATACATTCCTTTGGAGTATCTCCAATGCATACCTGTTTCCTAAGCCCTTTCCCTGAATTTTGCTATTAGCTTTCCAAATGCTGATGTATCTTTTTCAGCCAGATTCACATTTTGTGTCCAATACAACCTGCCAAAAAACATACAGCCCGGAAAACATACAACAACCCTGCCAAAACATTTTCCTCACTGCTTTGTGGAGAGATCCAGTATACCTTTGATATACTGCAATGAAGTTACCTATACCTGTGTGATCCTTTTTAAAAGCTTTTGCATGGGCAAACTTTGGCCCGCCAGGTGTTTTTGAACTTCAACTCCCACAATTCCTAACAGCCCAACTGCTGTTACCTCCCAACAAAAGATTTCCCCAGAAAGGAAGCAGCCAGGCTTTGAAGCTGAAAGGCCATTCAATGCTAATCAAAGTGGTCAATTACAACATCCACACTTTGCTCAAACAGACAATAGTTCTTTCTCCCACCCTGGACATTCCACAGATATATAAATCCCACTTACTTAGTTTCGAACAGACTTCAGAACTTCTGAGGATGCCTGCCATAGATGTAGGCAAAACATCAGGAGAGAATGCTTCTGGAACATGGCCACACAGCCTGGAAAACTCACAACAACCTAGCTCCAGAGTGTCTTGTGTTTATAATTCCTGGCTATATTTCCTTTTCCTTACTGATTTTTCTGACATTTCTCACTACAGAAAATTCATGATGGTAGAAAGAAAGATTAACTCTACACAATCTTTTGACTGGCAGTTCTCCAAGCTCTCTTCTCAGAAGTATCTGTGATCATAGGTTCCTAATTATGGTACAATGCACCTTATTACTATTTTAATTATTATAATTATTCCTGAAATTGCACGTATGCTCATGAACCAGTGTTCACTTTAGGATTTTCTCTTGGTGCTGTACCATCAACCATTGTTGGAAAAACAGGTGGCTCACAACTTTCTCTTCCATGTGAATTTCGAGTTTAAAAAGTGCAAACTTCAATGCATTCTCAGCTGCAACGCTGGCCTCCTCCTGTCTGATAATAGGATTTCCTCCAGTGTAATCTTGTAGCTGCCCTGTAACCTAATACATATCACAAGTGGAAGAAGACGATCTAATCCTCATGACAGATGTAAACCCATTTGTCCTGTGTTGCAACGCTTGGACTGAAGCAGGAATTTCTGAAGCTATGTCACTGACTTGTAAGCCAACTTCCTCAGGCCTAAAGGAAAGGCTGGGAAGCCTCAAACTCCACCCTTCTTTGCAAGGGATCAAAGACCGGTTTAACCTTTTACCCATGTTGATAAATCTCTATCCAGAGCCAACTCAAGCTATCATTCTGGCTGAAGTTGGACAGCGGTTGGTACCATTACCAAGCTTGCTCAAGCAGTATTGTTAACAAAGCAAGCCAGATTATTTTGGCACTTGAAGCAAAACCAGAAACAGGAAAAATTATAATATTAACTAGGAGTTTATTATCCTTACATTACTATATTGCATTAAGCCACTATCCTGCATTATTATTGCAACAGTGGAAAGCTCGGAGTAAAATTGACAAAAGCATAAAGGCAGATTTAAATGAAGGTTTTATCAACCTATACAACTGTCCTCACCACTTGACAACCCACTCCATGTTTCTATCTCACCTTCTTAGCATCTCTAGTACATTATATCTAATACAGTGTTCCCTCACTTATCGCTGGGGTTAGGTTCCAGGACCACTCGCAATAAGTGAAAATCCGCAAAGTAGGGACACTATATTTATTTTAATATTTATACATTATTTTAGTAGTTATACACTGTTTTAAGTCTTTATCAACCAATTGTGTGCTGATAAATCACCTCCTTCTCGTCCCGTTGCTGCTAGGCCTCTTTTCTCTCCCTTTGGCTTCTCATCCCTCCCTTCCTTAGGCTGTAAATTGTATTTTTTTATGATTTATAATTCTCTTTTAGAGTCTATTGAAAAACCGTGAAATAGCGAATCCGCGAAAAGTGAACCGCGAAGTAGTGAGGAAACACTGTACTATTTCTACTTATAATTATCTACTATTCAGAAAAGGAAAAGCAACTAGGGATCAATGAAGAACTTGGAAGAGTGGCTATGAAGGAAATTGATAAGATCTTGATGTGCGAAGATGTATAATTTAATACTAAAGTTAGCATTGCCCACACTGTCATATTTCCTATTTCTGTGTATGGTTGTGAAAGCTGGAAAGTAAAGAAAACAAATAAGAAATTTGGTGCTGGAGAAGAGTTCCATAAATACCATGGGCAGCTAGAAAGACAAATGAATGGTGCCTAGAAGAAATCAAGCTTGAACTCTCTCTAGAAGCCAAAGTGGCTAAGCTGAGACTGTTGTACTTTGGGCATATCATGACAAGACATGCCTCACTAGAAGGGTCAATAATAGAGGAAGGTAACAGGAAAACATGAAGCCTACTTCCAGATAGATTAGTGGTTCCCAAGCTTTTTTTAACCAGTGACCACTTGACCAGGGACCATTTTGAACAGGGACCACTTTTATCAGAAATCACTTTGACCAGGGACCACTCTCCCAATATTAGTACCACAAGGGTTACAAATCAGTTTTTGGTCAACTTTAGATTCAGTTTGTTTTTCTGGGGTGCTGATTCAGAAAATTGCATTTGATAGACCACTTCGGTTCTAATTTCTGATACAGAACATAGTTGCCATCTGTTCACCCACAGAAAACCATATCTAATAATTTAGAGCTGATGTGGTCCAGCCAATGCAATTTTCTGAACCAGCACCCCAAATAACCCCAGGAATAGGACTAAAATCAAAGACACTTCCAGGCACCACATGGAACGGCTCACTCAGGTGGAGGGAGGAGGAGAAGCAGCAGTCAGGAGGCTTGTTTTCATGCCTTGCATGTGTAGTCAGCCTCTTTTCTCCCAACATCCCTGTTATCATGGCACTATAAGAGAAGTTCACAAGACCAGTCACTCTCGTTGCAATGGTAGTAACGGTGAGGCTGCGAACTATATTTTAGTTCTTGGAGACTACTGTTGGTCCATGGACCGCAAGTTGGGAACCACTGAGATAGATAAATTCTGTCAACGAAACCTTAGCTCAGAGTCTGCAAATCCTGAGCAGGCTGTTGATGATAGGGTGACTTGGGGGTCTCGCATTCATCAGGTTGCTGTAAATTGGGGTAATAATAACTAGTGATCATAGTGCAAACATAACATTCACTTACAAAAGGCGCCAAAGAATTTCATGAGGAAAATTCTTCTCCAGCACATTTCAAATAAGTTTAGTTTAATCGTGCCATTTTTCTTTCAATGTATAGCTTTCACAGTCATACACAGAAATTGGAAATACTTTGGCCTAGATAACTCAAACTTTGTTATCTAATTATTCATTTTTATACTTGAGGATATCTAGTTCCTTCAGCTCTGTCATTCCGAGTCTTAATCTTCTGATTTCTTAACTATAATCTCATTTTTTTTGTTTATGACTATCTTTAACTCTTTCAGTATTTTTATTGGCCATTTCAAAGTAAAGTGTCTGTCATTATTATTTGTGTTTATTATCCCGCTTTTGTACTTTCTTCCTTAACTTCCATCAGTTTTCACTTTAGGTCTTTGATATTTTTGTTCAAGGAACAGCCATCATATTACTAGCTGAAAATATCCAAGTTTTGAAATGATTATGGATTCAATCCAAGGAGCCAACTGCCCTCACTTTGCAAGACTTTCACAGGACTATTAATAATGGTGTGTTTTGAAGGTCTCCCAATTCATAGGGTCGCAGAACGTTGAAGCTGACTTGGTAGCAATTCACAACAGGCCAGATTCTTGCATGCTTTTTACCACTTCCATTAGTTTTCTGGTGTGTATAGAATGTAGAAATCAGTAGTAATTTTAATTCTGATTATTTGAGACGTTTCCAATTTGTCCATCCCTTTATACACACTCATATACAGTGTGCATGTACATATATACCTATGCACAAGATATGATGATAAAGTACATATGGATCAGTGCATTCTTTGCAAGGCTAAGCACAAAGGGTGCAGATATCAGCATTTTAAATCATTCCCTGCTCAAAAGACCAGTTTGGTAAGCCCAAAGTTATCTTATTAGATTGACTAAGCAACAAGATCACTCTTCCCATAGGGAATTCGGGTGGTGAGAGGCTACAGGATTGGAATGTAAAAAATAAAAAATAAAGTTATTAATGAAACATAACAAAGTGTAATTAGATGTCAATATCCAGAGCAGCATTTCTTAACCTGGGGGTTGGGACCTCTGGGGGAGGGGGTCACGAGGGAGGTGTCAGAAGGGTCGCCAAAGGCCGTCAGAAAACACATACAGTATTTCTTATGGTCTTAGGAACGCTTTGGCAGAGAAGGCTGAGGATCTCTCCACCTGTCCTTCTCTTCCTTTTTGGAAACAGATGATGAATCCTCCCACCAAAAGTATTCAAATTTGGGTGTATCAGGTATCTGTGCCAAATTTGGTCCAGTGAATGAAAATACATCCTGCATATCAGATATTTACATTATGATTCATAACAGCAGCAACATTACAGTTATGAAGGAGCAACGAAAATAATTTTATGGTTGGGGGTCACAACAACATGAGGAACTGTATTAAGGCATTAGGAAGGTTGAGAACCACTGGTCCAGAGCATCCATGATAGCCTGGACTCCTGAACAGAAACACCTGGGATGGGAGATAAATATTTTCTTTGTTTCAGCTTGTTGATCCTTGTGTCTGCCTATTATCTCCCTATTACTTTCTCCCTTTCTTATGAAAATGTGTTGGCCAAATATCCCATATGATATGGAATCTGTCAGAACTATAAATAGGAAGGCAAATTTTAAAATAAAGTTCATCCATGATGATGGTACTCATCCATAACACTGGACAACACACAAATGTTTGCCCTGTTTTGGGATTATTTAACCTGCTAATTCCAAAAATGGCACTAGTTTTTCCCCATCAACTCTAGATTTTGAGATACAAAACATGTGTCATCTACAAGTCATCTGCTCTTCCATAAAAAAACAATGCTAACCGTATCTAAGATACTAGGGCTGATGCTGATTATCCAATACTATTTTCTGAATCAGAGCCCTAAATAACCTCAGGAACAGGACTAAAAACCAAGGCACCAAGGATTTTGTGTGTAATAATTGAGTTAATCTATAAATGGAAAGCCCATGGTCCAAACCCCAAAGCATCTTCTCAAAACAAGGTCTTCTCAGCTCTTGTGCCCTATCAGTTGGATATAAAACTGACCAAAGATCCAACCAGTTACCATTATAATGTGTACCCCGAACACTGGAATACCAGGGCAAACTATTTTCTTAAGATTATTTTGATATATTTGAATGGAATCTTGGACTACTTTGCTGTGGAACACATCCATCTAGCTTTAAAATCTCACAGATCTAATCAACCTTGTTGCGATCAACCTCTTTTGGCGATACTAAATGAGTGCAAGCTTCTGATGAGAAAGGAACTCTGTGAAACCATATTTTCCCCAAATCCCCTGAAGCCCATTTAGTTAAACATTGCTTACCTTAGAAGACGGGAGTTCCACAGCTTGTGTCTGAATGCGAGGGCTCCAACACAAGTGTTTATACACCTGTGTAAAAAACACGCCCCTTTTAATAGGAAATGGGGCTGGCTTTGATCTTGTCAGGACCTGAATGGAGAACTTCAGGGTTTATCAGCCTTATGCAACACAACGTACACCCACATCTTTGGAAACAAATACTTTTCATCTGACAAGGGTGACTCTTGACGTAGGTTTTGTCCATCCCTGTAAAAAATTGTGACTTCTCACCCTTTACTAAAGTGGGCTATATTCTTGGCAACTCCCTCGTGTTCATAAGCCACATGCAAGTGCAGAATTACAGGTTGAAGCAGACACACCACTTTGTAGCTCAGCTGCTTTTCCCAAGTTACTGCAACACACCTAAGTAATTAGGTTTCACACCCTAGGAAACAGATGCATCACTCCATTTCCACTGTAAGGAATCCTGGGTGAGATAGTTTGTATTTTCTGATAGCGTTTAAGCCCATTTTCCTGAACTGCTTACTCAAGCTCTACAGCAGAGAATTCACAGGACCTCAACAAAACAAAAACAACCAGGATTGTAATGGATGGAGCCAAATGGTATCAAAAATCTTATGTTTAGTAGCATAGATGCACTGTGTGGTTCCCAATTTCCATGTAAGTTATATTGCCACTATACAAGATGTAGACATTGCATTAGAAAACTTGGTTCCATGAGCAGATAAGAAAAATACAAAGTCATTTCTTTCTTATAAAAGTTTATTTAATCCCAGAAAGGGTTGTTGTAGATGCTGGAGCCCAAGTGGGCGAGGCACTGCGTTATGTGGTTGCACTAATGTGCATGGGATACAATACTAAACATAAACACACACTCAAATCCACAAATATAAGATCAAACCAGAATTGGCATAGTAGTCCTCCTTGGTTACGTTGCCAGAGGCCGCATGATAACCATCTGATGCTCTACTGGATTTGAATTCTTCTGCCCTCCTTCACCTCCCTTGCCCCAGTTTCTCTTGGCTAGTGTTCTGTTTATGTCTTAAGAGTCAATGCCAGAAAGCTAATATTAAACTGCTAGGAATTTTAAGATGGATTGAATGCAGTAGGGTCTTAGCTTGGTGGAAGCATAAGGTAGGACTTGGGGATTTTTACTTCAATACCCAGAAATGAAGTCTGAAGGCTGCAATCAAACACAAATGTGCTTGCCAGATCACCTTCTTGGCAAGTCCTAGCCAGGGCAACATCAAGGAAAACCAAATCCCAAGGAAGTGTGAAGATCCTTGTGGATGTCACATTGAGACATAAATAATTCATTTTCCCAGCTCAACAAGGATCTGTCGAAGAGAGCAAGATGCCCCTACTCCTATATACTCTCACTATACTATGATATGAAAGAGACGTCCTTCTACTCCATGGCTGGCAGGCTCCTGGCAAGCACGTATTTTGGTTGGCTACCACAGCTCACCAGTTTGCAGACCACAGTGCTGTACTGATGACATGTTAATTCTGTCTAAAGAACAGCATGTGTCTCTCCTTTGGTTAGCCAAGGTTGAAATAGCTCCCCATGAAGCCAGGTCTTCTCTGATAGTTGGAAGGGATACACTAACTCAGAGAAGGGCTGTCCTTCCCACTCCTAAACTTGGCAAGTTAAGAAATGATAGGTACAGAGTCAATCATGCAGCTCGACTCCTTGTCAAGAATACTCTTAGTTAATGTGTTGTTGAAGGCTTTCATGGCCAGAATCACTGGGTTGCTGTGAGTTTTCCAGGCTGCATGGCCATGTTCCAGGAGCATTCTCTCCTGACGTTTCGCCCACATCTGTGGCAAGCATCCTCAGAGGTTGTGAGGATGCCTGCCATAGATGTGGGTAAAACATCAGGAGAGAATTGCTTTTGGAACATGGCCATACAGCCTGGAAGACTCACCGCAACCCATACTCTTAAGTTATTTGAGATGGCTCAAGGCAAGATTGGGAAACCTTTGGCACTCCTCCCACACTGGGCTTCTTGGGAAGACCTGGCTGACATGTATGGGAGTTAAATATGCAGTAGGGCACACACCTCCCACAATCTTCCCTTCTTCCCACACTAAATAGAGCTTACATATAAAACTGAGGTCCATTTCTGAACTGAAGAGGCCAGAAGCCTGGGATATTCTATCTCCACCCCACAACATTCAATTAAAAAAAACGTGTACTTCTTTAATGTATTATCTCTTTAATGAGATTAGAGCCTCTTTGTTTTGCTTTTCATTTCCTTCAACTTGTGAAAACGCAAGAATGAAGAAAGACCCCACCAGGGAAAGTACTGAAAGCTGGGTTCAGACTTGGAATGGCTGAACAGGAATGGAAATGCAGGGCGAGGAGGGGAGATGTTCAGGACAGGTTACCATAGGGCTAAAAAAGGATTGTGATTCTCTAGATGTGGTTAAGCTTCCATTTCCATCTGCCCAGTCAAAGGTGGGCTAGTAATTCATTCAGATCTGATGTACTGAAGCTTCCCTGCCTCTATATTACAGTAGTCACTTTCTGGCTGGACTGGAGAAAACATTTCTAACCATCAAAACTACAGCATGTATATACTGTGAATTAACATGACATGAAGCAGCAAGGGCTCCCGTAAGTTCGTTCCCCCCTAAATAAATAACAAGCTGGCACCGGCAGAGACAGCACCATATCCACACTGCATTAAAACGTAAATCTAATCCTCCTGCCTCCGGGAGGTCCTGAGGCAGCTCCAATACTGATCAAGGCATACAAGAGGAAGCTGGCACCAGGAGCCTTGAAACACGGCTTGCGTTGTGTTAATCTTCTGCTCCTTACCAACATAGAAGGGAGAAGAGGAGGTGGGCACGCAAAAAAAGTCCTTGTGTGAACAGAAAGGCACCCATTGGTCTCTACTGTCTTGGCTAGGGACTGGAATGCCAGCCCCATTGTCTAATGAGGTTGTCAACGGTCATGTGGGTTTGACAAGCCACCCCCGGTAGTGAGGCCAGGGGCAGCCGCTCAGTTCATCAGCAGGAATAAGAGACAGCGACCGCATCAGTCTTTTGTTGCAGGAGAAGCAGAGGTGTCCCCATCCGCTCTGGGGCAGCTCCTCCTCCCAGTGCTGTCCAAAGGCCACCATAGTCACAGGCTGGTGCCCGCTTTGGGCCCCGTGGGCTGCTGAGGCCCTTTGCGTCCGCTCTGCTCCAGGTAGGCGAGGAGCCAGGGATGGGCCAGGATTTGCTCCAAGGAAGGCCGCTTCTCTGGGGCGAGTGAGAGGCACCACTCGATCAAGTGACGACAGTCTAGCATAGGGACAGAGAGGATACAGTCAGTCTTCCACATTTGCTGGAGTTAGAAGTACAAGACCCCCATGAAAATGTAAACATGTGAAAAAGTATTGTCTCCCCCAGTTGTGCCCAACCACTGGGTCTACAAATGTTGGACTGTAAATTCCAGAATTTCTTAATATGAGGCATATTAGCTGAGGATCCTGTGAACTGAAGCCCAGAAACATCTAGAGACAGAAGGTTAGGAACTGCTGGTATTGGAAATAACTGGCAATCATAACCTTATTAAAAAGGAAAAATGATGTTACATCAGTTTGGCAAATGTGAATATCCATGAACATGTGGAGACCACCTTTTGAAAACCACTTGTTAGAAGTCAACCCTTTGAACAAGTGATATTTATAAGCATTCATGTAATGGCGCACAGGTAACTCATCTGTTAAACTGAAGAAGCCTGTCTTTGAACTGCCAAGGACAAAGACATGCCACTACAAAAATATATTTGGTTAGCAGAGGATGGTTGTTTCTTTGAAGATGAAATTGCAGTTGCCCAAAAGATATACATTTCTTTGAAACCTCTTAGGCAACGTGTATCTACCTCCACTGAGGTTTGATGCAAACATGCATCCACCTCCACGGAGGGGATAGGAGATACATCCACCTCCACTGAGGTGGTAAAACAGACAAAATACAAAATGAAGTCCTGAGTCTGAACATGCTCAGTACAATCACATGTCTATAACTCCTCCTACACCGAAGAGAAACAGTCAAACTGGCAAATCAACATACACATAGAATATAGGTTAGTAAACATATACATTAACAAATAGTGAAAGGCTTGGGAGGTTGCTATTTCCAACAGCTTGTCTGTAACCAATTGTGGTTCTCTAGATGCTTCTGGACTGCAACTCTCATGTCACTGACAATGGGTTATGGTCTTTAGGCATGATGGCATTTGCAGTTATATGTATTTCCAGTTCCCCTTCCCTAGAATCTATACTGATTGGCGGCAGAGGTTTAAACAAGAATCTTTCCCAAGATGGCCAGCATTAAAATACCAGGTTGTGTAAAATAATTGGTGACTGTATTCTACAATCTTTCACCAGTGCAGGACTATCCAGATGTGTAGAATTATATCTTCTCTAATACATTGTAAAAATAATTGAAAAGAAATTCTGTTCCTGGTTTGAAAGTATTCCTGTTAAATTGTGTGGTACTTATTTTGAAAGTAGTTGTTATACTCCTGCCACAAACTATGTCGAATTGGTTGAGACTCAATGAGATATTCATTGAAAAACTATTGCAAAATGTGCTGCAGGATGTCCAGCAAAAACAAAATTTTGCAGTTGAAAAAAACTTTTCCCATGTTTTATGATAGAGCCAATTATGAAATTACATTTATAACCCAGGAACAAACAATGTGTTGCATGGAGTAATTTATAGCCTGCTGGAGCCATGCTGGCTGAGAATCCAAAACTTCCCATTGATGAAAGGCTGTGTGTACTAAGCAGCTGGGAAAAAAACTGCTCTAAGCATTCCCTGTGCTTTCATGACATCAAAAAATGTCTATCAGAAGTGAGAGAAAAGGGAATATGCAATGGAGTCCAAAATCACTCAGAACAATTTTGATCACAATTATCTGGCATCTTTCCTTGGGCTCAGCTTCCCCATGGTCAGCAGTAGCACTCTCACCTGAGGATAGCCTGCAGTGATAGTGGAGTTTTCCAAGGAGGATCTCTTCATCCCGCTCAAAAGGGATGTCCCCGCACACCATATCATACAGCAGCACACCCAGTGACCATACAGTGGCAGGCAAGCCGTGATACCGGTGGTATTTTATCCATTCAGGGGGACTGTATACTCGTGTGCCTGCAAGAACAGAAAGAAACAGGTGACAACTTGCTCAAAGAAACTCCCATTTCAATTTAGATAGTCCTAGCAAAAGCTCATATTATAGCACCTTTATCCTTACATATCTGTAGGGTGAATACCTCCAGTGTAGAAACTAGACACAAGATCCAAATTCAGTTAGAGAATAGTTGCTCAGTGTAAAAAGAGCTGACCATAGGGCATGGTGCTGCTCCTACCAAAGTGTTTCTCCTTGCTTATGTCCATCAAGTGTTTTAAGTGTTCTGGTTTCAATTTCTGTATCTCTGGCCACAGTACTCCGTTTTTTTTCTCCATTTTGAGTAGATCACTTACTATTTTCCTTTTAGCTTTGTTTAAATTGCTTGCAAAGCCTTCTGATGCCTTGAGAGTAACTTCTTCCTTGCTCTGGCATGTTCAGTCGTGATAATGTGGACTAATTGCTCCTTCATTCATTTACAAGCGTTTCCAGGAATGCCAGGAGCAGGACTTGAGAATTTCTCTACATATTCAATTGAGGTGTGTTGTTTTTCTATTTTGGGGGGGGAGATTGGCTTATTTTTATACTAAAATACAGAATGGGTTTAATTGGTTGGTTGGGGAAAAGTGAAGGCCATATGCAGCACCTGGCCCCCTTTTTGGTCCTTGAAACTCTCAACCAAGCCTCCAAGCCTTCCTGAAATACTCCAAATTTTTAAAAATACTTTGGCTAGACTTTTAAGTTGAAAAAAATCACTCAAAATTTACACTCCCAAATGAGTGCAAACACATAAAACAATAATTGTCAAGTCAAATATATGTTTTTTCCAGTTTCTTTTTCAAAATGACATCAAGAGTTTGTGTGTATATATATGTACGTAATATTTTTCTTGTTAATTGTGCAAATCTATTAAAATATTTGGAAATCAAAATGACATCAAAAAGTGATACAATGTCACTTCCAGCTACCATTTTGAGAGAAAGGGTTTTGAGGGGGGCTGGGAGATGTAGTCCATAGTGGTGGGAAAAGTGAACTCTGTCCTTATTGTTGATTAATAAGTTGAGGTACAGAGGAACCTATATATTTCCATATCAGGTTCCTTACTCCCACAGCAATGTGTTGTCGAAGGATTTCATGGCTGGAATCACAGGGTTATTGTGCGTTTTCTAGGCTGTATGGCCATGTTCCAGAAGCATTCTCTCCTAACGTTTCGCCCAGATCTATGGCAGGCATCCTCAGAGGTTTTGAGAATGCTTCTGAAACATGGTCGTACAGCCTGGAAAACACACAACAACCAAATGTTAATGGTTTACACTACTGGATCTGTTGGTTAGTGCTAATAAGACTTGTAGGCTGAAAGCATCTGAAAGGCCACAGATTCTCTATCCTTGAGGGTAGTATATACCATTCTCGTGGCATGAGAATATAGGATAGTCTAATGATCTCTGTGTAAGCCAGAAGTGTTCAAGGTAAGAGCTTTTCCAGATAGGCCCTATATCCTTGGATCTGATCCCACGTTTTCAGTTTATCCCAGATTATCTGGCAGTGGAGACTCATATAATCCAGTTTAAAGCAGAAAACCTGGGATCAGACCATGGTATATAGGGCCTGTCTGGAAGGGCTCTTCGAGACTTGTTGTGAAGATATTACACAAGAATCTCCATCTAAAATGCTGTGTCCTAGGCCCCATCAACACCAGCATACAATGCACTTCGAAACTGTATTATATGGTCAGTGTACACTCATATAATGCAGTTAAATTGCATTATATGAGTCCACACTGACCACACAATGCAGCTTCAGACTGCATTATTTAGCAATGTAGATAAGACATTGTAATTTCTTCATCATGGCATTGGAATACCCCACCATCCTGTTGAGTGAGTTCTCTCATGTCCCCGCATGGGGAGCTGGAGCTCATAGTGGGAGCTCACCCACTCTCTCTGAATTTGAACTGCCAACCTGTCGGTCAGCAGTCCTGCGAGCACAAGGGTTTAACCCATTGCACCACCAAAGGCTCCAGAAAGAGGTTGGACTGGATTCTATGATCTGGATGACACAAGGTTTTCAACTCTTTCCCTCAACTCTTACTGGAAAAGCCACCTGCCCTCTCCCCCAAGGCAAAGTGTACCTACCATCAAAATCAGTGTATGGAGAATCCCGGAGCAATGCCCCCGAGCCAAAGTCTATAAGCTTCAGGTCACCATGTAGAAGGTCCACCAGGATGTTCTCATCCTTTATGTCCCGATGCAGTACGCCACACATGTGGCAATGGTGCACGGCCTCCACCACCTGCCGGAAATAGCTGGCGGCCACGCTCTCCGGGAGCGGGCCCCGGTCTGTGATGACGTCAAACAGGTCCTGAGACACCAAAGGGCGTTCCATCACAATGAAGTAGGAGTCAGGCTGTTCAAACCAATCCAGGAGGCGGATAATGCCTCGGCAACCCGGGGAGGACACTTTCTTCATCAGAGCGACTTCCAGTGGAACAAGGCTGCCATTCTGGAGAAGGAAGAGAAAGAGGGCAAAGAGTTCAGTATGTGTCAAGACCTCGAGCCCAAGCCATGGAATGACATCAACAACACCTTGAATTGGAAGGATAGCACTATGCAACACAATTAGTTCCTGGGTTATAAATGTCATTTCTTAATTGGTTCTATCATAAAAACATGGAAAGCGTTTATTAAATTGCAAAACTTTGTTTTTTATAGGACATCCTGCAGCACATTTAGCTATCATTTTTCAATGAATAACTCATCAAGTGTCAACCAATTCTACATGGGGTTGCTGTGAGTTTTCCGGGCTGTATGGCAATGTTCCAGAAGCATTATCTCCTGACGTTTTGCCCACATCTATGGCAGGCATCCTCAGAGGTCTTTTGGAAACTAGGCAAGTGAGGTTTATTTATCTGTGGAATGTCCAGGGTGGGAGAAAGAACTCTTGTCTGTTTGAGGCAAGTGTGAATGTTGCAATTGGCCACCTTGATTAGCATTTGAAGGGCCTTGCAGCTTCAAAGCCTGGCTGTTTCCTGCCTGGAGAAATTCTGGAAATTTGGCTACCAGTATTAAGAAACTCTAAAATAAAGACAGTAAATAAAGAATGCCACTCAGAAAACAGGGGAATTCCAGACAGGCAACAGTCAGGACCAGCTAACACCTCCCAACAAAGGACTCCCCCAGGCAGGAAGCAGCCAGCCTTTGAAGCTGACAGGCTATTCAATGTTAATCAAGGTAGCCAATTGGAACATTCACACTTGTCTCAAGCGGACAAGAGTTTTTTCTCCCACCCTGGACATTCCAGATATATAAACCTGACTTCCCTAGTTTCCAACAGACCTCACAACCTCTGAAGATGCCTGCCATAGATGTGGGTGAAATGTCAGGAGAGAATGCTTCTGGAACATGGCCAGACAGTCCGGAAAACTCACAACAACGCAGTGATTCTGACCATGAAAGCCTTCGACAACACAATTCTACTTAGTTTGTGGCAGTCACAAAAACAAAGTTTCTAGAATGTAACTACTTTCAAAATAAATACCGCACAATTAAACGAAAAAGAATACTTTCAAACCAAGAACAGAAACATTTTCAAGTTTTCTTACATAGTGTAGTTAGCAGAGAAGGATAAACTCACCATATGCTGGAACTGCAAAACCCGCTCCTTCGCGACATATTTAATGGCCACCTGAAAGAAGAGGAAGAAAGAATTAAAGAATTGGAAGAGATCACAAAGGCCATCTAGTCCAACCCTTTGTCATGCAGGGACACACAATCAAAGCAGTTCCGACAGATGCTGTATATGGATTTGAGTGTTGGCTTGGGTCGCTGGAAGATTGGAGTTTGAATCCCTGTTCAATTGTGGAAAGTCACTTGGTATTCTCTCCGTTTTAGTAGAAGACAGCGGCAAACCTCTAAATAAATTTTGCCAAGAAAATAACTTTGTGGGAGTGCCTTAAACTAGAGACAACTTGAAGGAACATAAAAAAGAAGCAGAGAATAACAATATAGTAGAGTCTCATTTATACAACGTTCCGTATTATCCAGCGCAATCTGCCTTTTAGTAGTCAATGTTTTTGTAGTCAATGTTTTCAATACATTGTGATGTTTTGGTGCTAAAGTCATAAATACAGTAATTACTACATAACATTTCCATGTATTGAACTGCTTTTTCTATCAATTTGTTGTAAAACATGACTTTTGGTTCTTAATTTGTAAAATCATAATGTAATTTGATGTTTAATAGGCTTTTCCTTAACCCCTCCTCATTATCCAACATTTTCGCTTATCCAACGTTCTGATGGCCTGTTTATGTTGGAGAAGTGAGACTCTACTGTTTGTTGAAGACCATGGATAGCTACAATGGTGTTATTTAAATTTTTGGACCTCAATCTTCTTCTGGTTCAGCAATTAGTTGCTGAAGGAGACTATCTGTCTGTCTGTTTATCTATCTATACATGTATTGGCTGAAATGCATCAAGAAAATCTGTGGAATAAAACAATATTTATATATTGTGAGACTCAGGGCCTTTCCACACAGCGCTATTTCCCAGAATATCAAGGCAGAAAATCCTACAATATCTGCTTTGAACTGGGTTATCAGAGTCCACACTGCCATATATCTCAGTTCAAAGCAGATAACGTAGGATTTTATTCAGCTGTGTGGAAGGGGCCTCCGTCTCTCCTTTAGGAACAAAGAAAACCAAGAGTCTGATGTAACACTACTCAAGGAGGCATTAATGGAATGGAAGTTTTCCAGGAAAGAAAGAAACCACTGTAACCAATGAGCGCAAATATGGTGTTGGTTCCTGACACACTGGGAAACAGTCTCTGCTGCTCTCCTAAACAATGGAAGATTGGGTTTGTTGTGTGTTTTCTGGGCTATATGGCCATGTTCCAGAAGCATTCTCTCCTGACATTTCGCCCACATCTATGGCAGGCATCCTCAGAGGTTGTGAGGTATATATAAACCTCCCTTGCCTAGTTTCCAACAAACCTCACAAACTCTGAGGATGCCTGTCATAGATGTGGGTGAAACGTCAGAAGAGAATGCTTCTGGAACATGGCCATACAACCCGGAAACACACAACAACCCTGTGATTCCGGCAATGAAAGCATCAGACATCACAATAGAAAATTGCCTAAGTTTATCTTCCAAGAGCAATGTGACAAAGTGCATTAAAACGCTCTACAATGAGTTACACTGTTTCCTGATTCCATATACAACACCCATGATATTACAACACAGTATGTCTATTTCGATATTATACACTGTCATGCATATTTTATTGGCAATTGCCAGCGTTCTGTTCATTTCAAAACAATAAGGCTCCAATGCAAAACGGCACTTAGCTGCAATAAATAATGTGAGAAGTACTCAGCCCAATTAGTATATGATCTACTTTTCCCACGGTCTTACCAAACACCCAATTCAGAGTGTTCAGTACTGAAGCAGATACAGTTTTAGACAGCTTTATAGAAACATCCTGAACAATTTTAGTTTATGTATCTGTAGTAAAAGTGTAGTTTATGACTTCTCACATTATCCAGACTCTCAGGGTGCATTTATACTGTAAAATTAATGCAGTTTGGCACCACTTCAACTGATGTGGCTCAATGAACTTCAAAGTGCCATTAAGTGCTATTGACTTTATAGACCAGTGGTTCTCAATTTTTGGGCCTCCAGGTGTTTTGGACTTCAACTTCCAAAAATCCCAACCAGTTTACCAGCTGTTAGGATTTCTGGGAGTTGAAGGCTAAAACATCTGGGGACCCACAGGATGAGAACCACTGTTATAGACCAAGCGTCCTCAAACTGGGGCCCTCCAACCCCCAGAAGTCCTTACCAGCTTGTTCAATGGTCACAAATTCTGAGAGTTGTGAGCCCAATCAGCTGGAGGGCTGCAGTTTGAGGATATGTGTTAAAGAAGATATACTACTGTAGGTGAAAACTGTTTTAAATTATTCAACAAGCTGTCAGAACTGGTTTGTTGGTATGCATCAACTCAACTGCACACATTTTCACATTCTTCTTAGGTGTCTGGTCACCAATTGTTAAAAATTAACCACTGGCTATAAGTCAGCCTCAATAGTACAAATTATTAGGCAGCAAAAAAATCAGATGTGTTAGAAGTGCTAAGTCACAGAAATAAATTAAGGTTAGCTGTTTACGGATGAATGGCATGGAGCATAAATTGAAGGGATCAGGAGTTTATCTCCAGTAAAGCAATTAACAAATGGTTTAGCTAATTACTTTCTTAGTGCACCCACTTTGAGTAGATGTGTGCAAAGTGTGCATGCCTACAAGTTACCCATCAACTCATGGTAATCCCATAAGGAAGAGCTTTCCAAACACTTCATGTTGGTGCCACACTCTTTAGACATCAGTTTTACCAGCAAACCAGTGGTTAAACCAGTATTTTATAACTGATATGGGCACATACATAAATTATAATCATGAAGTGGATAGGGACATAACATATCCCATGAAAACTTTTCATTAACATTTTTAAAATATAAGATTTATTGATTATGTCATATAGATATTTCCTGCTATGTTGTTGAAGGCTTTCATGGCTGGAATCACATGGTTGCTGTGAGTTTTCCAGGCTGTATGGCCGTGGTTCCAGAAGCATTATCTCCTGGCGTTTCGCCCACATCTATAGCAGGCATCCTCAGAGATTGTGTGGTCTTCTGGAACATGGAATGCTTCTGGAACATGGCCATACGGTGCAGAAAACTCACAACAACCCATTTCTCGTTATGTTTGTTCAACACACCTGTGCACTGCAGCCTACACACTACAGGCATGGGCAAACGTCAGCCCTCCAGGTGTTTTGGACTTCAATTCCCACAATTCCTAACAGCCAGTAAGCCGACTGGGATTTCTGGAAGTTGAAATCCAAAACACCTGGAGGGCCAAAGTTTGCCCATGCCTGCAGAATATTGTAATACAATTTGGAAAGCTCTGCCCGAAGGGTTTTTAAAAGAAGGACTAGTCTGGGTGTACCTATACAGTTGAATTTATTGCAGTTTGGCACCACTTTAACTTCTGTGTATAGAATCACAGAAATCATAATATGGCAAAGTAGCAGTACTCTTTGACAAAGAAGGCTGAAGAACTTATACAACTACAACTCCCAAGGTTCGATAGTATTGACACAATTAACATGGTGCCAAATTGCATTAATCAGATAGTGCAGATGTACTCCCAGAGGTGGTTTTGCACCTGCAACTATAAACAGGCATAATGTGTTATCGAAGACTTTCATGGCCAGAATCACTGGGTTGCTGCGAGTTTTCCAGGCTGTATGGCCATGTTCCAGAAGCATTCTCTCCTGACGTTTTGCCCACATCTATGGCAGGGACCTCACAACCTCTGAGGATACCTGCCATAGATGTGTGTGAAACGTCAGAGGAGAGAATGCTTCTGAAATATAGCCACGCAGCCCGGAAATCTCACAGCAACCCAACAGACATGTCTACCATTTTCACATATTTAGTCGGAACCTATAATGACGAAGATGTGCTGTTTTGCTCACCGGGAGAGAATCGCAGAGCCGTGTGCCGGCATAGACAGTGCCGAAGCCACCACTCCCGATCAAGGCTCCCAAGCGGTAACGTGTCTCCAAGGTCGCCTTCCCTGAAAGAGAGAAAGTGGAACGTCAAGCAGGATGCCTGCTACCAGGAGTCCCATTATAGCATATTATAATATTATGCCATCATATAGTGTTCTCTCATACACCATATTTCATCACTAGGAAAACACCTTTGATTGTAAGATGCATCCTGCGGGGCCTTCTTTCGTGTCCTCGAATGGGAAGCTAGAGCTGACAGATGGGAGCTCACCTAGTCTCGCAGATTTGAACTGCCAACCCTCAAGTCAGCAGTTCAGCTGGCACATATATATATGGAGGGAAAGGGCATCACACACATCTACACTGCCATATCCTGCCATAGTTTGAAACTGCATTATATGGTCAGTGTAGAATTGTAGAAATACAATTAAACTGCATTATATGACTTTTAATGACCGTATACAGTGTTTCCTCGCTACTTCGTGGTTCACTTTTCGCTCCCACGCTGTTTCACGGGTTTTCAATTAATATTAATGTGAACATTTATTGCAGTATTTTTGCTGTTTCGCGGGTTTTCAATTAATATTAATGTGAACATTTATTGCAGTATTTTTGCTGTTTCGCGGGTTTTTCTGGTGTGCAAAGGGTTTTGGAAGGAGGGAAGGGAGAAATAAAGGGAGGGGTTCGGGAAGGGTTGGAAATAAAAAAGGGTTATTTAGCTTCCATTCTTCTTTTCTGCTGGTGTACTGTATATTGTAACTGCTAAAATAAAGTATAGACTTCATTGTAGTAAGTGGTCTGTGGTTTGCTCTCCTCCACACATAGAATAAATATAGTGTCCCTACTTTGCGGATTTTCACTTATTGCAGGTAGTCCTGGAACATAACCCTCACAATAAGTGAGGGAATATTGTAATGCAATTTCAAACTGTGTTATTATACAAGTCTACTGGCTTTGCTGCATTATATGTCAGTGTAAATTGGGCCTTAGAATGAAGGAAAACACCATATTATTATCATCATTTATTTATATAGCACACAGCACATTACAATAAAACAAGCAAAAATAATGAAACAATCTAAAATATATGCAGATACACAACAGAGGGATTAATAACAAACCACAAAAACTTCACAATTGCAAAACAAGCTGCTTTGAACTTGACCAAGACAGCAATCGGTTATAATTATCATACATTATAATAAGCAGATCACACAGATAAACAGTTGACTGTAATTAAAGAGAAATCAACAAGTAAATGTATGAAGGACTGGGGTGGTTTCTAGATTATATTTATAGTCACACAATATGTAAGTTATATTCTACACCACAGAATTAATGCAGCTTGTCACCACTTTATCTGTTATGGCTTGATGCTAAGGAATCCTGCGAGTTGTACTTTTGCAAAATTTTAGCCTTCTCTGCCAAAGGCAGTTGGTGCCCCACCAAACTACAAATCCCAGGGCTGCACAACACTGAGCCACAGCAATTAAAGTGGTCTCCAACTGCATTGATTATTCAGTGTAGATGCACACAAAGGGATTAAACTTGGAGGTTTGGAGTGCTCAGTCTTCCACAAAAAGGCAGAAGAGCAATATACATTTCCCATGAATAAGGTAGGTATTATATATTTTGGTTTTTTTTTTCTTTTCAGTGTAGAGTATAAGATTTCAAGCTGAAAAAGAGCTTAATTTGGCTTTCAAAGGCTTTCATGGCCTGAATCACTGGATTGCTGTGAGTTTTCCGAGCTGTATGGCCATGTTCCAGAAGCATTCACTCCTGAAGTTTTGCCCACATCAATGGCAGGCATCCTCAGAGGTTGTGAGGTCTGCTGGGAACTAGGCAAGTGGAGTTTATATATATGCAGAATAATGTCCAGGGTGGGAGAAAGAACTCTTGACTGTTTGAGACAAGTGTGAATATTTCAAACACCCAAACACGAATTAAGGAAAGGCACTGCAGACTAACTCAACCAGAGAAGTCAGCTATAGCAGAAAACATGATGAACCAATCTGGACACAGCGTATTATCTGAGAACACAGAAATGCTGGACCACTCTAATAACTACCATGTCAGACTACAGAGAGAAGCTACTGAAATCTACAAGCATGTGGACTATTTCAACAGAAAGGACGAAAACCTGAAAATGCACAAAATCTGACTACAAGTATTTTTTTTAAAAAAAACTCTAAAATCAGGACAGTAAATAAAGAGTAACACTCAAAAGACAGGGGAATTCCAGACAGGAAACAATTACTGCTAGCTAACACCTCCCAACAAAGGATTCCCTCAGCCAGGAAGCAGCCAGACCTTAAAGCTGCAAGGCTTTTCAATGCTAATCAAGGTAGCCAATTGAAACATTCACACCTGCCTCCAACAGACAAGAGTTTTTTCCACAGATATATAAACCCCACTTGTCTAGTTTCCAACAGACCTTACAGCCTCTGAGGATGCTTGCCATAGTTGTAGGCAAAACATCAGGAGAGAATGATTCTGGAATATGGCCATACAGCCCAGAAAACTCACAGCAATCCAGCTTTATTTGCATTTTGTGAGGTTGGGAAATTCATGTGATTTAATGCATTTGTACATGTATCATAATATAATATAATAAAACTTTATTTCTATTCCGCCCTATCTCCCCAAAGGGACTCAGGATGGATTCCAACATACAATGGCAAACATTCAATGCTTTCACAAATACCAACATAGAATCCTGTGTCAGTATGTGTTTCAAATTACTATACACCCACACACACACACACATATAATACATAATTTTACATGATATATAAATTATATAATATATAATATAAAGCATCAATAACATTACATATAATAAATATATGAATATTTATTACAAATGAATATGAATATTTAATAAATGTATATTATAAATCTATACTATATTACAAATAATAAATATAACTAAAATAAATATAAATATATAATACAAATAAATAGGAAAATCATAAATATAAATATATAAAACATAACATTTAACATAATATAAATATGAAATATATATTAAGTATAAAACTAAGTATTACAAATAAATGCATGCAGATAGAAAAGGTAAAATATGCAAAGTCAAAAACGATATAAGCTTATTCTTTTCGCAATTAAGAACATAAAAGGTACAGAGACTCCCCTACATTGCCTACATCGGTGCAGACCCTACCCAAGTAGCAAGCCTCTCCTCCGGCGGGGTCTGCATTGGAAGCCAGTGGTGCTGCTTCGGGATTTTGCTGGTTGATGGGAGATGTCGCCAGAAGCATGGCCAGCGGCAACAGGAAGCAGCTTCACCAAGCATCACTGGCATTTAAACCTACCGCGTGCCCCAGCCCCGCCCAATTGGAATGCCTTGGAATTCCTCTGCCTAGCCAATGGGAAGCCGGGACAAAACGTCTTGGCCAATCGGAAAGGCTCACACAATCGTCACACCGACGGGCGGGGCTAAACTGCCTGGGATTTAAACAGCCCGAGAGGCGGGGCAGACATAATCAATCTGCGGGAGGTTTGGACGAATCAAAAGAGAGGCGGCGGTCAGCGGGAGCCAATCGAAGTTAGGCGCGCGAAAATTCTATTTTCTTTCCTCTCCACTGGCCGGCTGCCTCATCCACGTGTTGTTCATTAAAGTCGGGTGCATCTACACTGCGGCACTGAAACAGTTCAACACCACTTTAACTTCCATGGGTCAATGCTACGGGATCCTGGGAAACACCAGCCCAAAGACTTTGTTAAACTACAGATCCAAGGATTCCACAGCAGGGAGCCATAGCAATTAATTGCATTAATTCCACAGTGTGAGTGCACAGAAAGGTGCTAAATTGCAAACCACTGGCAGCTGTGAAGGAAGGACTGATTTATGGAGAGACATTTGCTCCAAAGCCTCAGGCAAACATGCTGACCCGAGGCTCCCTCTGATTGCTTTCCATCTTCAGCCTGATTATATAAAAGGTTTCCCTAGCAGCCACCTTAGCTGACCTTACAAATACTTCCACACATCTGAGAAAGGCAGGACATAAAGTAAAGAAGCAAATAAGGAATGGCAACTATAATGTCTTTGTGTTGCTGTGAGTTTTCTGGGAAGTCTGGCCATGTTCCAGAATTATTCTCTCCTGACATTTCGCCCACATCTATGGCAGGCATCCTCAGCGGTTGTGAGGTCTGCTGTAAACTACGCAAGTGAGCTGTGGAAGGTCAAGGGTGGGAGAGAGAACTCTTGTCTGTTGAAGACAAGTGTGAATGTTGCAATTAATCACCTTGATTAGCATGGAAAAGACTTGCAGTTTTAAAGCCTGGCTGCTTCCTGCATTTGTTGGGTGTTAGCTGGCCCTGATTATTTCATGTCTTGAATTCACCTGTTTTCTGAGTGTTACTCTTTGTTTACTGTTCTGATTTTAGAGTTTGTAAATGCTGGTAGCCAGATTTTGTTCATTTTCATGGTTTCCTCCTTTTTGTTGAAATTGTCCACATGCTTGTGGATTTCTGTGTAGTCTGACATGGTGGTTATTAGAGTGGTCCAGCCTTTCTGTGTTCTCAAATAATCCTCTCACCTTTGCAGGAGTCTAATAACAACAACAACAACAACAACAACAACAATACATCTTTATCTCCCACTTTTCTCCCTCCCAGGACCCAAAGCAGCTTGCAACATATTAAATCATGTAAACAACAATCCAAATACATCGATAAAAAGTTTAAACTGTATACCATGCAGCTATGGACAAGTATACATAGGGACCATCAAACACAGCATTGCCCAAACACAAGTCAAGGAACATGAAAGGCACTGCAGACTAACTCAACCAGAGAAGTCAGCCATAGCAGAGCACCTGATGAACCAATCTGGACACAGCATATGACACAGAAATGCTGGACCACTCTAACAACCAATTCACTGTCGTATAATCCAGTTCAAAGCAGATAATTTGAATTGTACATGGTAGTATAGAAGGGTCCTGAGTTCAAAGCAGATCATCTGGAATTTATACAGCAGTGTAGGAGGCCTAGGACACCATCGAGTGTAATTCCACACCTATTTCAGTAAGATTAATGGGATATATATCTATATATATATATATCTCAAGATTCTAAGGGCCCTTCCAGACAGGCCCTATATCTCAGGATCTGATCCCAGGTTTTCTGCTTTAAACTGGATTATACGGGTCCACACTTCCAGATAATCTGGTATAAACAGAAAATCTGGGATCAGATCCTGGGATATAGGGCCTGTCTGGAAGGGCCCTAAGACTTATCCCATTTTTAGAGGTGTTCATATAGGGAAAGGTGTATCCAAGGCCCTTCCACACAGCTGAATAAAATCACACATTATCTGCTTTGAGCTGGGATATATGGCAATGTGGACTCAGATAACCCAGTTCAGAGCAAATATTGTGGGATTTTCTGCCTTGATATTCTGGGATATAGGTCTGTGTGGAAGGGCCTTTATGCCCCTTCTACACAGCCATATAATCCAGATTATCAAAGCAGATAATCTATATTATCTGCTTTGAACTGGATTATATGAGTCTACACCACTGTTTTATAATCCAGTTCAAAGCAGGCAATATGAAATTGAGTCCCCTCGGGTGAGAAAGGCGGGGTAAAAACGTTGTAAATAAATAAAATACATTTTATATGCCAGTGTAGAGGGGGACTAGGATTCCAAAAAGGTCCGGTAATAGAGCCATTCAGTAAATGCTACAGAAGTTGTAATTTTACATTTTCTCTGACAAAGCCTCACCAAACACCTCCCAGCATTCCATAGCAGTTGAACCTGTATCAAACTGCATCAATTCTACAGTATAGAGGCACCTCAAATTATTTCTCCCTCCTTGCCTTGACAGGGGTCTGTTAACCAACAAGTCTCCCTTTCCCGGCAATTCCAAATCTTCTCTAGAAATACAGGATAAGTGTTTTACCTTGATCTCTTTGACAAGCAGCCCTGGAATGTGAAAAATGTGCTCTGATAAGGGTCTGCCTACAGCTAAGCCATTGGCAAGTGAAAACTGAGGAGGGAAGGAGGTTGGATGGGATGGAAGTCTTTCTCACATCTAATCCTTAGGAAGAACGTCCAGATGGTAAGAGCTGTTCGGCAGTGCAGTGTGCTGCCTCTCTGAGTGTGGTGGAGTCTCCTTCTCTGGAGGTTTATAAGTAGAGTCTGGAAGGCCATCTGTAAGGAGTGCTCTGACTGTGTATTTCTGATTGGCAGAATGGGGTTGGACTGGGTGGCCCTTGGAGTCTCTTCAAACTGTATGATTCTAAAGTGGATGTCACCTCTATGGACCTCCTCCCAGACCAGACCAAAAAGGCATAATTAATTACCAGAAAATTGGGCAAAATCAATTACACTTTAAAAAAAATACCTCCAGGAGCAAATAAAAAAACAGTACATGCTTGTAGTCCATGTGGACAAAATCACATGATTAGAAGTATTGACTACAGTGCATTAGGAGGTTCAAAAATAAATCAGCATAGCCTTATTAAACATGTACAGTTTTTTTTGGTGTTATATCTAACTACAGCGCTCCATGCAGTCATGCCGACCACATGACCTTAGAGGTGTCTACGGACAATGCCGGCTTTTCGGCTTAGAAATGGAGATGAGCACCAACCCCCAGAGTTGGTCACGACTGGACTTAATGTCAGGGGAAAACCTTTACCTTTACCTATCTAACTACATGATTTTTAAAATATAAAATAGATTTCTACAGAAGTACTGCACAATTTACCTTATAGACAATTATATTGGTGTCATCCGGTGCAGTTTGTGTCCACAAGTGACACCACTGCCTACTTAGACATGGAAACCAATCAGACATTAGGAAAAAGCAATGGAACATGTTGTGCCAAGAAAAGCCTGTTCCAGTGTTGCTTTAGGGTCGGGATAAGTCAGAAATGACTTGAAGACACACAGGAACAACAAGAAAGAGTCAGCATAATGCAGTATTTTGGATGTTGGATTAGAAGTTGAATTAGAAGTCTAGGAGACCAGAGTTCGAATCCCATCAAGATCCACTGAAGCAACACTGATGTACTGTTGTGTGCCTTCAATCCAATTCTAACTTCAAGGTGATCCTATTATGAGGTTGTTTTTTTTTTTTTGGTAAGATTTGCCTCTAAGGCTTAGAGAGAGTGCCTTGCCCAAGGCCACCCAGTGGGTTTCCATAATTGAGAAGAGATTCAAACGTGGGTCTCCTAAACTGTAGTCCAATGGTAAAAGAACTTTATGTTGGCTCCTCCTGTTGAAGAAATCTTGCCAAGGAAATCCTACTTTTGGAACCAGCATGATATAGTAGTTTCATTATTGGTCAAGAGATCTGGAAGAAGAGAGTTAAATCTTTGCTAGGTCGTGGAAACTCATTGGTTGACTTTGGGCAAGTCACACTTTCAGCTAAAGAAGGCAGCAATGGCAAATCCCCTCGATATAAAACCCTATGAAAGGTCCTTCACCAGTCAGAGTTAAATTGAAGGCACAAACAAACAACAACAAAAGGTGGATCTATACTAAAGCTAACACAGTTTGACACCACATTAACTGCCATGGATCAATGGTGTGGGGATTGTAGTTTTACAAAGTCTTTAATACGTGTATTTTATATAATGGTTATGTGTTTTTAGCTACGTTGTACCCACCCTGAGCCATGAGGAGAGGTGGGAAAGAAATAAAATTATCATCATCATCATCCAACCTCCTCTACCAAACTACAGTTCCAAAGATTCCATAGCACAGAGTGTCAGTTAAAATGCTGTCAAACTGCATTAATTTCAAAGTGTAGATGCACCCAAAGTCTTTCCAAACAATTTTTAAAGCATTGTTGAAGGCTTTCGTGGCCAGAATCACTGGGTTGTTGTGGGTTTTCCGAGCTGTATGGCCATGTTCCAGAAGCATTCTCTCCTGATGTTTCGCCCACATCTATGGCAGGCATCCTCAGAGGTTGTGAGGTATATTAGAAAAACTAAGCAAGGAAGGTTTGTATATTTGTGGAAGGTCCAGGGTGAGAGAAAGAACTCTGTCTGTTGAAGGCCAGTGTGAATGTTGTAATTGGCCACTTTAATTAGCAAGACCTTTAATGCTAATCAAGGTGATTAATTACAACATTCACACTGGCCTCCAACAGACAAAGTTCTCCCACCCTGGACCTTCCACAGATATACAAACCTTCCTTGCTTAGTTTTTCTGATATACCTCACAATCTCTGAGGATGCCTGCCATAGATGTGGGCGAAACATCAGGAGAGAATGCTTCTGGAACATGGTCATGCAGCCCGGAAAACACAACAACCCAATTTCCAAAGCTCTTAGGGAACGAGATATGCTTTATACATCCCTCCAAAAGTACGTGGGATTCTGAACTCTGTTATCTCCTTTTCCCAGTGCAACTTTCCCCAGAGCTGGATATAAGCATACCATCATGTAAGATGACATGACCAGGTCAAAGTACTGGCCAGCTCTGCTCTGTCACGGTGATTGAGAGTCGATCCTAAAGGGTCATTTCAAAAAAAGATATTACCAGGAAGTAACACCTTTGCAAAAACATTCATGTTGGTAGAACCTTTGGCAAGATTTGTTATGTTCTTACATAAAGATCATAGACTTGGAAGAGACCCCATGGGCTACCCAGTCTAACCCTATTCTGTCATGCAGGAAAACACAATCAAAAGCACTTCTGACACATGGCCATTCAGCCTCTGCTTAAAAACCTCCAGGGAAGGAGACTCCACCCCATTCCGAGGTATTTGTTTATCGTGGTAAAGGGGAAGAAAATATACATCATGGAGTGATGCAGGTTTACTAAAGGGACTAAGGCCCCTTCCACACAGCTGAATAAAATTCCACATTATCTGCTTTGAACTGGAATATATGGCAGTGTGGACTCGGACAACCCAGTACAAAGCAGATACTGTGAGATTTTCTGCTTTGATATTCTGGGTTATATGGCTGTGTGGAAGAGCCTAAAAGGTTGAGCTGTTCTCTAGCTGAAAGCAAGTCCTCCTTTAAAACTCTGAATCAATACTTTGGTCTTGGCAAGTAAATCATCATCATCATCATCATCATCTTTATTTCTATCCTGCCACCATCTCCCAAAAGGGACTCTGGGCAGCTTACAAGCACTTATAATGTAACAACACATACGGAGCAATAAATGCAGATACATCAATATCAAAGGAAAACATAATTTACATCATCAATACATAAAACAATACCACAATAAAATCAATCAACCCTAAAATAGACATTGATAAAATATTACGGTAATTATAGAGATAAAATGAGTAACAACCAACCAATCATATAAAGTGCTTTCAGTGAAAACAAGTGGGTCTACAATTTCAATCTTTTGGGCTCTATAGCTATTGGAAAGCTTGGTTAAAGTATTATTATCATTAATATTATTTTTATTTATATCCTGTTTATCTCTCTCAAAGGGGGCTGAAAACGGCTTAACATAGAAGCATTAGTACACAATTTGAAATATATAAACATACAAACATTAAAACAGAATTAACAGTATTAAAATTCACAGTTATAACTTAACATATAAGTAATGCTCTCAGATCCCTTTCTCTCGAATCTCTGCCTTATCATCCTTCAACCTGAGGACAGTATCACTGACTTATCTTGTAGAGCTGTTGTTACTAAAACAATTGTGCCAATTGCCATCAGATTGGTTTGGTGAGACAAATTGTGGTATGGCAGGGTTAGGTGACAATAGTAGTTAGCAGGTACAAGTCTAGCTACCTCCCTAATAAACTTTCTGTTTTTCAACAACAAAACAATTGAGCCAGGGCAGTGAAAGTAGTGTTAAACTGCATTCATTCTAGAGCAGTGTTTCTCAACCTGTGGGTCTCCAGATGTTTGGTCTTCAACTCCCAGAAATCCTAACAATTGGTAAACTGGATGGGATTTCTGGGAGTTGTAGGCCAAAACACCTGGGGACCCACAGGTTAAGAACCACTGGTCTATGGGGAAACAGGGAACCTGCTAAGGGAATACAACATACCCAGCCTTCCATAGCCATAGATTCAACCATCCATGATTTGAAAATATTTTAAAATTTTGAAAGTAAACTTTAATTTTGTTATTTTATATAAAGGACATCATTTTACCTGCACCATTAAATATAACAGGACTTGAGCATTCAAGGATTTTGGTATCCACTAGGGCCCTAGATCCAAGCCCCTGGAGCTACAAAGAACTCATGATATGCCATTTCCTCTTTTTTCCTGCTCTCTTCATCTCAGTATGTGCAAAACGTGTATACAAACAACAACAACTGCAGTCTGCTTTTTTCTCTTGGTTGAGACCCTAAACAATTCACAACATTTGAAAAATGCAACTGAAAATCTACAACATATAAACACGAAAATACAAGCATCCCAAAAGTTGCCATTCATAGGGAAAATAAGAAATAGTAGCTAAATTTACAAAATAATGATTACAAAACTTTGCAAAATATTCCCTAAGTGTTGTATATCTACAAGTATAAAAAAATAAAAAAATTGTACACACACATATGATAAGTTTGTTAGTTTTTCCTATACAGTATACAAAAAAATTTGGGACACTCTGTAAAATTAAACCTACAAGTCAGTTAAAATCACTTAAAACACTATTAAAATGATCAGACCACTATGCAAACCCTGTACAAAGCTGTACGGACAAAGGAGTCCCCCAGGCAGGAAGCAACCAAGCTTTGAAGCGGCAAGGCTATTCAATGCTAATCAAGGTGATCGATTGCAACATTCACACTTGCCTCAAATAAACAAGAGTTCTTTCTCCCACCCAGGACATCAACCCCACTTTCCTAGTTTCCAACAAACCTCACAACCTCTGAGGATGCCTGCCATAGATGTATTCTACAGTATAGATCAGGCATGGGCAAACTTGGGCCCTCCAGGTGTTTTGGACCTGTTGTATTTGTTGTTCTTTGGAGTCTGTCCCTTTAAATGTCAAAGGGCCAGACTCTAGCGGTGTCTGTCCCTTTAAAGGCGGCATTGCATCTCATTCCCTGCTCTTGCCTTTATAAAGTTGAAAGGCATGAGCGAGGCATGAGGTGCAATACCACAGGCTGCCGGTGGGTGGCAGCACTTGCGCTGGCAAGTCTGCGGCTCTTTCCATAGGTTGGCAACAGGCAAGGCAATGGAAATCTCCTCAACTTTGTCAAGAGAGAGAGTCAGTAAATAAACACTTTGCAAAGCTAGCAGCATGCCAAGTCTTTTGCCTTTAAGCAAGTGAAGGGAGGAAGGGCAAGAACGGGTGGGGAGGGGCACAGGTGCACCTACACTGTAGAATTAACGCAGTTTGGCACCGCTTGAACTGACATGGAATAATAATAATAATAATAATAATAATAATCAGTGGAAACTGTAGTTTGGAGAGGCTCAAGGTCTTGTGAAATTAAGCTTCCCCAGGATGACCCAGTATTGAGCTAAAGTAATTAAAGCGACACCAAACTGCGTTAATTCCTCAGTGTAGATGGACCCCAATCTATCCAAGAGCGATCATCGTACTTACCGGGAGTCACGTCATCCTTAGGGAAGGTTGGGCCCAGGACGTTGTGGTGGAGCTTCGGGGGATAAAGCACCTGCACCGAAGACATGGGGCCTGAGCGGCGGAAACACCCGAAGAAACACGAAACAGACCCGGAGCGCCGGCAAAAACCTGCGTCCCCGGGAAGCCTTTTCCTCCCGCTCTGGATTTCTGTCACTCACGGGGTTGGGAAAGTGACACAAGCCACGCCTACGTGGGCGGGGCCTCGGCCCCTTAACACCGCCATGCGCTGTCACTCACTGGGTTGGGACACGCCCACTACAGCTAGGCCACGCTCACTCTGAGTGATGACTCCTTTGGCACCGCCCACTTTCTCCTTCTCTGTCTCTCACGGGGTCGGGAAAGTGATGCGGGCACGCCCACTGCGGCCAAGCCACGCCCACTCAAAGACAAGCGTTTTCCTCCCTCTGTCTGCCACTCACAGAGTTAAACACGCCCATTTGGGCGGGGCTTATAAACTGGCACCTGCTTTCCCCTCTCCTACTTCTCCTAAACCACGCCCCTTCTTCTAAGCCACGCCCACTACAAGTACAGTGCAAGACTTTTCCGTTTCTCTGATACTGATTAATTTCTGACAAGGCTCCAAACCACGCCCATCTCGCGTAGGGGGCGGGGCGTTCTCTTCCTGCGGTACCGCCCATTCGCTACCCGCTTTCCTTCTCTTTCTCACTTTCTGCTTTCCAGAGGGTTGAGAAAGGGACGTGGCCGCGCCCACTTCTCACAAGCCACGCCCACTCCAGGCGGGCGGGGCTAAGTGTTACTTTCTGAGGGCTTATTCTACTTCCTTGGCGCGCGCGAGAGGAATGCAGTCGGCCTTCCGTATCCGTTGGATTGTTTATCTCCCGCGGATACCAAAACCCGTGGAGCCTCGAGTCCCATTATATGCAATGGTATAGTGAAAAAGATCTCCCTGATACTGTATATATAATTGGTGTCTGTTGAGGTTTAATTCCAGGACCCTCCTCCCCCCGTGGATACTGAATACTGTAGATGTTCAAGTCCAACTATATACATAGGCATAGTCAAATCGGTTGTCTTAAATGGAAAGGGGAAAAAAACAAGGTTTGTATTTTGGAATTTCCAACAAAAATTCTCAAACTGGATATTTTTGAAGGGAATGCAGAGTGGGCATTCAGTCCTCCATGGCTTGAAAATAACCCCCCCCCCTAAATATTCCAAAATCTACATTTTATCATTAGTAGATAAGAAATACAGTTTTATCATACAATTACATATACAGTAGAGTCTCACTTATCCAACATAAATGGGCTGGCAGAAGGTTGGATAAGTGAAAATGTTGGATAATAAGGAGGAATTCAGGAAAAGCCTATTAAACATCAAATTACATTATGATTTTACAAATTAAGCACCAAAACATCATGTTTTACAACAAATCAACAGAAAAAGAAGTTCAATACATGGTAACGTTACGTAGTAATAGCTGTATTTACGAATTTAGCACCAAAACTTCACAATGTATTGAAAAATTGACTACAAAAACACTGACTACTAAAAGGCAAACTGTGTTGGATAATACAGAATGTTGGATAAGTGAAGGTTGGATAAGTGAGACTCTACTGTAATGGAGCTTGTGCATCGATGGATTTGGGAATATTTGAGGTTTCTCGAACCAAACCCTGGAAAATAACAAGAGTTCACTCTATTTTCAACCGGGAATAGTTGCATCTCTGGATACATCAGTGGTTCTCAACCTGTGGGTCCCCAGATGTTCTGTCCTTCAACTCCCAGAAATCCTAACAGCTGGTAAACTGGCTGCGATATCTGGGAGTTTTAGGCCAAAAACATCTGGGGACCCACAGGTTGAGAACCACTGATGTAGATGGAGGGATGACCATATCTCAAGAGTGATCTACCAAAGACAACAGAAATATGCTGTTGAAGGCTTTCATGGCCAGAATCACTGGGTTGCTGTGAGTTTTCCGGGATGGATGGCCATGTTCCAGAAGCATTCTCTCCTGACGTTTCAGCAACATCTATGACGGGCATCCTCGGAGGTTGTGAGGTCTGTTGGAAACTGGTTAAGTGGAGTTTATGTATCTTTATTATGTTCAGATATATAAACCCCACTTGCCTAGTTTCCAACAGACCTCACAACCTCTGAGGATGCCTGTCGTAGATGTTGGTGAAACATCAGGAGAGAATGCTTCTGGAACATGGCCACCCATCCCGGAAAACTCACAGCAACCCACAACATAAATATATGCTGAAACAAGTCACAGATGAAAATGCTGGTTTATGTAATTAAGCAACATCAGAAGCTAATCAACATTATAAACTAATAATGACTCAGAACTGGCAAGCTAGACAGGACTGCAGTGCATTGCTTTTGCCTGAACTTGCTGGGAAGGGCAGGACTCTCCTTTACTTCTCACTTCTCTAGAGTTAATTTAATGTTACCTCTTGGACAGTTTTAAGAGGTGACTTGGCAGATTCACTGACCTATTACCCAGTAAACTGAAGGACTTGTAAAACATTGATTTGATATCCTCTCTTGCCTTTCAGATGCACAAAGCTGAGTTGTATGTGCCAATTTTTGCACACATATGAGTCAAGACCAGGCACAGGCAAACTTTGTCCCTCCAGGTGTTTTGGACTTCAACTCCCACCATTCCTAACAGCCTCAGGCCCTTTCCTTTTCCCCCTCAGCCGCTTAAGCGGCTGAGGGGGAAAAGGAAGGGGCCCGAGGCTGTTAGGAATGGTGGGAGTTGAAGTCCAAAACACCTGGAGGGACAAAGTTTGCCTATACTTGGTCAAGACAGACAAAGGCCCCATCTACACTGCAGTATAAAATCCAGATTATTTGCTTTGACTATCTGGATTATATGGCAGTGTAGAAGGCGCCTCACACGCTGTCTTTTCATCATCTCGAAAACACATTTCAACATAACAGCCTTGTTTAATTTTGCATTTCGGGACGCAGGAAGATCAAGCACTCGGTGTTCCATCTCAAGGGCAGGTCTCCGATGTTGTGAGGTCCAGTTCTGGGTGCCGTGTCGTTATTACTCCACTATTTGTTTCACTTTGGATCTCTTTGCTTATTTTGCTTTCTCTCACTACAAATCTTTGGGCTCATATTTAAATTATAATGACTTTGATCCATAATGAGACTAACAACAACCAAACACATATGCAATGTGGTCCTCATAGTGTGCCTTTTGCTGCATCACGCTGTTAATATAATGTAGTTAATCATTAGCATGGCAAAAACAGCCCACTGATGTTTCGTCTGTGAGGTTAAGCAAAACCGAAGACCCTGTTTACTCAGGAAAAGTCAGAGCGACTCTTTGCCACATGGCACCAGCGAAGGGTTCTCAATCTAACCATCCTTCAGACTTGAGAAAACTATTAATTCCCTTTACTTGTGATGTGTTATGTTTCTTACAGATGTGTTTTACCATTATTTGGGAATATTTGCTTTTTTCCTGAGGGTGTTTACTCTGGAGTACAAAAAGTTAAATGAATGGGTTTTAGAAAAAAATCAGTCTTGACACCTGGTATGCATCTACATTGTAGAAATAACCCAGTTTGACACCACTTTTAGCTCAATGCTAATGCTATGGAATCCTGGCATTCATAGTTTGATAAGACACCAGGCAGAGAAAGTTCAAGACCTTCTAATCCTACAGCTCCCGTGATTGCATAGCATGGAGACATGGCAGTTAAAGTGGTTTCAAACTGCATTAATTCTATAGTGTAGAAGCACCCAAATACACAAGCCTAGCCTATTAAAATATTTGGTGAGTTTTCAACAGATTTGAGGTGGGGGATGTTACTTCTAATCCTATGAGATGGATGTCCATATGTTTGCACCAGTTCACAGCAACTGCTCTTGTTGTGTCCTTCAACTCATTTCCAGTTTCCTATTATGGAGCTTTCTGGGACTGAGAGTTTACGACTCAGCTAAGATCACTCAGGAGGTTTCCATGACCGAGAAGAGATTGCCTTCACATAGGCATAATTGTGATCACCATAACTACTAACTATTGACAGCCCGAAACTTTATGAATTCACTTTTAAAGCTGTCCAAATTAGAAGCCTTCTTGACATACTGACTTTTATTTTGTTAGTGATACTAGGTCTGGATCTGCACTGCCATAAGTCTTCCCTGTATGGCAGAATGGGGTTGGGCTGGATGGCTCTTGTGGTCCCTTCCAACTCTGTGATCCTAGGAGTTCTTGAACCTGAATCCCAGGGCTCTTCCACACAGCCATATAACCCAGAATATCAAGGCAGAAAATCCCACAGATCCCTGGGTTATCTGAGTCTACACTGCCATGTATTCCAGTCCAAAGCAGGTAATGTGGGATTTTATTCAGCTGTGTGGAAGGAGCCTTAGAATCACAGAGTTGGAAGAAACTGTGAGAGCCATTCAGTCCAACCCCATTCTGCCATGCAGGGAAGGACTTTGCTTTCAAACAAGAGTTAGATTTGTAAGTACAGTCAGCCCTCCACATCACTGTAATTAGGGGCATAGGACTCAATGAAAGTGAAAAAACAATGAATAACAAAATAACTATTTTTTTAACCAGAGAGACCACCTCCTTGGGAATTTCTAGGTCTTCCAGCACAACTCTATGGCCAACTTTTGCAGGGAACTGAACAGAGAATCACATTAGAGGACCGAGAGCAGAGCTTTCCAAACATTTCATATTGTTGGTGTCACACTTTTTAGACATACATCATATAGCGATGGTGAGCCCCGGTGGCGCAGCGGGTTAAACCACTGAGCTGCTGAACTTGCTGACTGAAAGGTCGATGGTTCGAATCCGAGGAGTGGAGTGAGCTCTCGCTGTTAGCCCCAGCTTATGCCAACCTAGCAGTTCGAAAGCATGCAAATGTGAGTAGATTAAGAGGTACCGCTCTGGCAGGAAGGTAATGGCACTCCATGCAGTGATGCCAGCCATATGACCTTGGAGGTGTCTACGGACAACGCCAGCTCTTCGGTATAGAAATGGAGATTAGCACCAATACCCAGAATCAGACATGACTAGACTTAATGTCAGAGGAAAACTTTTACCTTTACCCATATAGCGGCACAGTCATTGAGTTTTACTAGTAAACCTCACACCCAGTAATGGAACTTCTCTGGATAATATAAAGTCTATTTTAAAAATTGGGATCAAAAATAATATAATTTAATAGGAAATAAATTTTAAAACCAGTGCAAAAAAACACATTAAAGGCAATGGAATGATAAAATTGCAAATGTGAAAAAGATCTAAAATAGTTCTTAAACTGCCTAAAACACCAACAATAGGTTTCCCCAGAGTTGTTTAGCAACTGTTGACTCTGTAAGGTCACTGAACTCCATTGACTAATTGAATGTCACAGTAAACTGTCATAGGGTCCCTTAGAAACAAATAAAACAAATGTCATAAAAGAAGACCTAGGTAGAAAAAAATAGAGACTATTTTATTTATTATACCCGTCTTGATATTCTCTCATCTTTCCACTATTTATTATATTTTTATCCTAGCTCATCCCAATAATAATAATAATAATAATAATAAGTCTTTATTTGTACCCTGCCACCATCAACCCAGGGAGATTTGGGGCGGCTCACAGAAGCACTACATTGCTACATCTGAACCACAATACACAGTATACAAATACACAAAATATAAAATATATAACACTAGCTGTGCCCAGCCACCCGTTGCTGTGGCATTTTCTGGTGGTGTTGGTGAGAAATTGTTGAGGTAGTGGTGGTATTGAATGTCTGTTGTATGGTAGTCTTTATGTTTAGTATGCACACTGAAGTGGATTATATGGCAGTGTGGAGTCAAGATAATCCAGTTCAAAGCAGATAATATAAGATTCCAAATGGGTTATATAGCTGTGTGGAAGGGCCTTGAGTCTACACTACCATATAATCCATTTAAAATCTGATAATCTGTGGAAGAGGCCTAAGTGAGGCCTAACTGTGCCTGTCCCCGGGGCTGAGTAGGTTGCTAGGAGACCAAGTGGACGGAGCTTAGCCTTCTAACTGGCAGCAATTGGATAAAAACTATTATTCCTCTCCCTGTAATTAGGACTTTATTTTTCTTTTATTTTTGTTGTACCAACCTAGAGCCGTGAATGATGGGTTGCGTTGTCAAATTTCAAGGTTGGGGGACCTGTAGTTTTGTTGTTTTGTCCGCTGCCCTGATGTCATCACTCTTTTATATATATAGATAGGTCTAAAACAGCAGTGTATGCAAAGTCCCATTAAAATATAAGAATTATAAAATTCCTAAAATGTAATAAAACCTGCAAATACATTAACTATCAGTCATAAAGTGCCGAGTGGCGCAATCGGGTCATTGGGCTGGCCAGAATTACACCGGCTCAAAGACCTGTCAGAAGAGCCATGTTTTTAAACTCGTCTGAAAGGCTTGAAGGGTGGGGGCAAGTCTAATTTCTTTAAGCAGGGAATTTCAGAGCTGAGGAGCCACTAACGAGAAGGCCCTTTCTCTCGTTCCACCAACCATATTTGAGACGGTGGTGGGACCAAGAGAAGGGCCTCTCCAGCAGATCTCAATGTTCATGCCGGTTCGTAGAAGGAGATGCGGTCTCGAAGATAGGTTGGACCTGAAGTGTGGACCCAAGAAAATAATAGCAGTATACTCTCCCCACAGTGGGCTGTGTCTTAGAATCACAGGTGTCGTGGCCCTTATGTATTCGTGTTAGTGGTCGTTGCACTGAAATTAAGAGTGCATCTAACAAATGATGGTGTCTTACAATTGGAGAAATATGGTAATAATCAAAACAATTAGGTTACTGACTGTCCTCTAGTGCTTCACCAAAGTCGAGGATTCCATAGGATGCAGCCATGGACTCATAGTGCTATAAATATGTAGTGTGAATGTGCCCCTGGACAATCCCAAATAGAAAACTGTCCCACGGTAGTACTTCAAATAGAGAGTGTTACAGTAGAGTCTCACTTATCCAACATTCGCTTATCCAACATTCTGGATTATCCAACACATTTTTGTAGTCAATGTTTTCAATACATTGTGATATTTTGGTGCTAAATTAGTAAATACAGTAATTACTACGTAGCATTACTGCATATTGAACTATTTTTTCTGTCAAATTTGTTGTACAACATGATGTTTTGGTGCTTAATTTGTAAAATCATAACCTAATTCAATGTTTAATAGGCTTCTTCTTAATCTCTCCTTATTATCCAACATATTTGCTTATCCAACATTCTGCTGGCCCGTGTATGTTGGATACTGACTCTACTGTATTTGGAATGTAATAAACAAATTACAAATGTTTAATGCACAAATATAGTTGTGTATATATGTGTGTGTGTGTGTGCTGTGGCTTTGTGTGGATTGCTGGCATAGTCAGCCAATAGGAACCAGATCAGTAAGAAGGCTGATTTCAAAACAGTTGAGGTATAATTTCCTGATGTGAAAAGAAAAGTAAGCATCACACATATTTTGCACACCAAACACACACACACACATATACACAATTTAAGCTTTACTCCAAATTAGGATGGTATCACAGAATACTTGTGACAAAAAAGACATACTTGTAACTTCTCGGATCATTTTAAAGATGACCCTTCCAAGGTCACACAGCATATCAGTAGCAAAGCCAGAAATAGACCCTGTTTCTTATCTTTCATGTTGGGGATTAGTGGCTATTAACATGGACCTGGAGCCCCCGGTGGTGCAGCAGATTAAACTACTGAGCTGCTGAACTTGCTGACCGAAAGGTCGATGGTTCGAATCCAGGGAGCGGGGTGAGCTTCCACTGTTAGCCCCAGTTTCTGCCAACCTAGCAGTTTGAAAGCATGCAAATGTGAGTAATCAATAGGCACCGCTCCAGCAGGAAGGTAACAGCGCTCCATGCAGTCATGCTGGCCACATGACCTTGGAGGTGTCTATGGACAACGCCGGCTCTTTGACTTAGAAATGAAGGTGAGCACCAACCCCCAGAGTTGGACACGACTGGACTTAACGTCAGGGGAAAACCTTTACCTTAACATGGTCCTGGAGAAGTGACTGGGACCAGGTTTGAAGGAGGGTGAAGGAAAGGGTCGCTCTCTTCATTTGTTCCAGCAGAATTGCCATGTCAGAGATTACTCTTGTGGATCTTGACAGTATTTTCTGGACTGTAAGATCATTTGAAGATGGGAGTTGTCATACAGAGGGTAGCAATGGAGAGCAAATGAAGGCATTGCCTTCTGAATCAGAATGTTGCCTTCTATGAAATGCTAACGAATCCTGGGAGTTGGAGTTTGGTGAGGCATCAGCAATCTCTGTTAGAAAAGACTGAAGATCTTGTAGATCTACAGCTCCCATGGTTCCATAGCATTGAGCTAGGGTAGTTACAGTGGTGTCAAACAGCATTAATTCTTCAGTGTAGATGCACTCTTGATCACATATCTCTTGGTCTTTATATGTTGGAGGTTCTGTATCAGCAGCTCTGTGAGGATAGTGCTGTTTTGGGTTATTCCAAATGCCTTGATATGCAAGTGCCCAAGAGTGTTGGTTTCTTGTGTTGTCAAAGGCTTTCAGGGCCAGAATCACTGGATTGCTATGAGTTTTCTGGGCTGTATGGCCATGTTTCGGGGCCCCTGGTGGTGGCGCAGTGTGTTAAAGTGCTGAGCTGCTAAACTTGCAGACCGAAAGGTCACAGGTTCAAATCTCAGGAGCGGAGTGAGCACCCGCTGTTAGCCCCAGCTCCTGCCAACCTAGCAGTTCGAAAACATGCCAATGTGAGTAGATCAATAGGTACCGCTCCGGCGGGAAGGTAATGGCGCTCCATGCAATCATGCCGGCCACATGACCTTGGAGGTGTCTACGGACAACGCCAGCTCTTCGGCTTAGGAATGGATATGAGCACCAATCCCCAGTCGGTCACGACTGGACTTAACGTCAGGGGATAACCTTTACCTTTTATGGCCATGTTTCAGTACCATTCTCTCCTGACGTTTCACCCACATCAAGTAGACAAAAGTTCTTTCTCCCACCCTGCACATTATTCCACAGATATATAAACCTCACTTGCCTGGTTACCAACAGACATCACAACCTCTGAGGATGCCTACCATAGATGTGGGCGAAATGTCAGGAGGGGATGCTTCTGGAACATGGCTATACAGCCCAGAAAACTCACAACAACCCATTGTTGGTTTCTATCTGATAAGACTTTCCCTGATCCAATGAGGTTGTACCTAACAGTGTTCAGTAACATCTGTTCCATTCTGGTAATGGTCTCAAGTCACCCCCTCCCCTGTATGCACAATCGGAATGTAATTTTGTACAATATTTTAAAAATAATGTAGTGCATAAAAGAAAGCTTGTGTACATTGAACCATGCAAAGGCACAGGTGTCACTATCTCAGCTACCAAGGTGGACAATTCTGGGTTTTGCAATTCTGGGTAAGGGATGTTAAGCTGTATCTCTAAAGTAAATTAAGGGTAACGTTTGAGCACGTGTGCCCAATTTGCATGTGTTCGGTACGTTCTGTCCTAATGGCAATCACAGCGGTTTAGTACGGGAGGCCCTGAAGCTGTGTGCCAAGGAGGCCACATAGGTAAATGTCAGGCAGTGGGTAAAGGAGAAATTGGGAGACAGCTGAAACAGTGGGTTGTTCCCCCAGTTGCTTTGGTAACTGGCTGCCCTTACATGCCTTCTTACCTGCTGTTCTTGCAAACTGAAAACTGGGCCTTACAGCTGGGTTGGGCAACCTCAGCCTCTTGTACACTACAAAGTTAAAGCACTTTGATGCCAATTCAATTACCATGACAACTGCCTAGAGAATCCTAGGGTATGTCCTTTGATGGAGGGGAAGGAGCCACAGAGGATCTCAAATAACCCTTTCCAACATGCAAAGCCCAAGACATAGGATGGTGCCATGCCAGTTAAAGTTGGATCATAGTGCTGTAAATGTGTAGTGTGAAAAGGCTCCTGATGTCTGCAGATGTTTTGAAAAGCATTCTGGAGATACCATGGTGGGGATAATGGGAAGTATTATCTAAAACATCTTGGTGATATATTTCCTTACCAGTAAGATGTGTAGCATTGCTTTATAACACATTGTCTCACACATAGGCCAGATGTGTGTGTATTATAATAGTCCCCAATTCAAGCAATCTCAACTTGTAATGTCTCGTTCTTCACCGATGGAACAGATTTAAACACACAAGAAGAACAGAGTTCAGTTTTACATGCAAGTTTTAAAGTTTGCTGATTTGCATTCAGACTTGCAGCAGGAATTTATGTCAGCCAAAGGAAGAACAAGTAGATAGGTTAATAGGTGAGTGAGAGGTGCTTGTGTTGTGCTTATGAGGGCATGGGAATTATGCAGCCTTACAAACTGGAATGTGTCCAGAAAAAGGTGACCAAAAGGATCAAAGGTTCAAAGCCAAGCTCTATGAGGAACGGCTGAGGGAGCTGGGTATTCTCAGCTTGGAGAAATAAAGATTGAGAGGGCACATGACAGTTCTGTTTAAATGTTTGAAATTATGGCATATTTAGGCAGTTTCCAGCGAAGGATGGCAAACATTCAATGCCATAAAACAATACAAAGTGTAAAACAATACACTTGGTTTTGTCCGCATCTGCTACAAGCACACAATCTGGTTTTCATTCATGCAGGGTGTTTTAAATACAGTAGAGTCTCACTTATCCAACATTCACTTATCCAACGTTCTGAATTATCCAACACATTTTTGTAGTCAATGTTTTCAATATATCGTGATTTTTGGGTGCTAAATTCATAAATACAGTAATTACTATGTAGCATTACTGCATATCGAACTACTTTTTCTGTCAAATTTGATGTTTTGGTGCTTAATTTGTAAAATCATAACCTAATTTGATGTTTAATAGGCTTCTCCTTCATCTCTCCTTATTATCCAACATATTCGCTTATCCAACGTTCTGCCGGCCCGTTTATGTTGGATAAGTGAGACTCTACTGTAGTTGCGAATCTTCTCAAATTTTCTGGTACTTTAGCTACAATATTTGATATAGTTTGGTAGGAGAGAAGGTTAGTGGGGGTGATATCATAGGTTATTGCAGCAGGTGACACCAACTCTACTAAGCAGTGCTAACAACAACTTTATGTTTTGTTGTTTAAGATAAAATTAGCTGTAACAACATTTTTTAAAGAAAGGATGATAGCAGCAAAAAGAAGTTGCTCTCCTCCAAAACAAAATTGGACAGATGAGCTTTTACCTGTGCATCAGATTTGGAAACAGCTGAGGGCCCATCCAGACAGAACCTATATCCCAGGATCAGATCCCAGGTTTTGTGTTTATCTCAGATTATCTGGCAGTGCAGACTTATATAATCCAGTTTAAAGCGAAAACCTGGGATCAGATCCTGGGATAACCTGGGATATAAGACCTGTCTGAAAGGGCCCTGAGTCACCTTCCACACAGCTGTATAAAATCCACTGGACAAACTGGATTATATGGCAATGTGGACTGGGTTATATGGCTGCGTGGAAGGGCCCTGAGTCTCCATAATGAAAACTTTCCATCCAGTGCGGTGCCACAATCAAAAAGACACTGTTGCAATCTCTATCTAGTTTCAGGATGTAGGGGACACTTCAAGTTAACTGTAACACTCAGGAAGTTTCATGGAACAACAACAGATTTTTAAACCGGTGTTTGTTCAGCTTTATGGCACAGCTCTTAATGGAGACAAGATTTCTCTTGTACCAAGAAGGAATGTCCGGAGACTGTATTTAATGGGACAGCACAAGTTAATTCACTGTGTACAACATCTCCATACTTAAACTTTTAATTGGATGTGCTGTGTTAGTTAGGACTGTGTGTGGTCTTCACTAAAAGCAACAGCAACCTTGTAACCAAGAAGTCTGGAATAATAAAGCTGAGATATGTAGATAGGTCACCTAGTTGTAATCCAGGAAGCCACATGATATCATGAGTAGCGTGGAGGTGACAATGTTGACCTCTGGCCCTCCTGAGGTGCATCTACATTGTAGAAATAATGTGGTTTGACACCACTTTAACTGCCATGGCTCAGTGGTATAGAATCCTGAGGTTTGTAGTTTGTTGAGACACCATCATTCTTCAGCAGAGAAGGCTAAAGACCTTATAAAACTATAACTCCCAGGGATTGCATAGCATTGAGCCATGGAAGTTCATCTGCATTGCTTCTACAGTGTAGATGCACTCCTAGTCATGCATGCCATTCTGTTTAGGAGCAATAAACTCACCACCATCACCACCACCTGTAAGCCATTTCGAGTCTTTTGTGATGAACCAATAAGGCAAAAACTACTCTGTGCAATGTGGGCAAGGCTCAAAGCATGTATATTGAGAAGGTTGGAATTTCTTACAGTTCAGCATGCTGATGTTATGATACATCGGAAGGTAATAATACAGGGACGCTTGCCTAAAATGCCCATCAGGCAAGCTGCCCAGGAAAAATATGCAACAGTGGAAATAATGTTTCTTAGGAAGAGAGGGAAGTTTACTGGCGCTGTTCTTTGGAAGGAAACTCATCCTGGTTTTTATCTCGGAGTGCTGACATGTTGCCACTTCATGGAATGATTGGAAGCCCTCAGCGTGGCTTCCTCCTCCAGGCTACACTTCTTTTTTCTTTCCCTGGAGCCTGGCCACGGTTCATTAAAATGCCATATAAGATGCTCAAGTCCAAAGGGCACTTGAGCTGCATTTGAATATTTCCTTCCATAGACTTAGATCGAACTCTCTGTTCAATCATACTCCATGGAAAGTGGATTAAAAAGCTGTGGTATCACTAAGGAGGTGCAGAGACGCATTGCCTACATTAATCGGCCTCTTTGCAAATAGTGTGAATATGTGAGCATCTTTTATTTCAGCTGCATTCATTATTGTCTTTCTGGCACAAACCAAGGCAGGAAGGCTTTTATGCATTTAAGGCTGATGGACTGGGCTGGCATTCATTAACTTTGGTTTTTAAAGTCATTACGGTTATCCTTCTGCATTTACGGTTTTGGCTTCTGTGCACTTAGGTAAAGGTAAAGGGTTTCTCCTGACATTAAGTCTAGTTGTGTCTGACTCTGGGGGTTGGTGCTCATCTCCATTTCTAAGCCAAAGAGCTGGCGTTGTCCGTAGACATCTTCAAGGTCATGTGGCCAGCATGACAGCATGGAGTGCCGTTACCTTCCCACTGGAGTGGTATCTATTGATCTACTTACATTTGCATGTTTTCGAACGGCTAGGTTGGTAGAAGCTGGGGCTAACTGTGGGAGCTCACCCCGCTCCTCAAATTTGAACTGCTGATCTTCAGCCAGCAAGTTCAGCAGCTCAGCAGTTTAACCCGCTGTGCCACCAGGGACAGTTACAGGTTGAATATTCTTGTGCACTTACAGGTTGAATATTCCTTTTCCAAAATGCTTGGAACCCAGAAGTGCTTCAGATTTTGGAATATCATGGGTGATTTTGAAATATCTGTATTTGTATATACTGTACCTATGTAATGTGATATCCTGGAGATGGGACCCAAGCCTAAACACAACATTATTACATGTTTCATATACGCCTTGTGAACATAGGTACAGTAGAGTCTCACTTATCCAAGCCTCGCTTATCCAAGCCTCTGGATAATCCAAGCCATTTTTGTAGTCAATGTTTTCAATATATCGTGATATTTTGGTGCTAAATTTGTAAATACAGTAATTACAACATAACATTACTGTGTATTGAACTACTTTTTCTGTCAAATTTGTTGTATAACATGAAGTTTTGGTGCTTAATTTGTAAAATCATAACCTAATTTGATGTTTAATAGGCTTTTCCTTAATCCCTCCTTATTATCCAACATATTTGCTTATCCAAGCTTCTGCCCGCCCGTTTAGCTTGGATAAGTGAGACTCTACTGCAATTATATACATAATATGCTTAATTATTTGTGCATGAGATGAAGTATGTGTACACTGAACCACCAGAAAGCGTTGTCACTATGTCAGTCACCAATGTAGATGATTTTGGATTTTGGGTATGTCAGATTTCAGCATTCCAGATAAGAGATGCTCAACCTGTAGTAAATTAACGCATTAGGAAGGAAATTATTTACCCCTTGAGCAGTACTAAACACAGATCAATTTAGATTACATTGGCTTGAATCTTTCAAAAGTCCAACTAGAGTCGAATCACACAACTTACAGGACGATGGCTCACAATTTCTGTAATTGATTCAATGGATCTACTGTGTTTGGGATTACTGCTAGGAAAAAGGCTAATACCAACAAGAGAGCATGCGGCCCTCCAAGTGTTTAGGATTCTATGATCCAGAAGCCACCAGTCAGCATAGTAAACAGTAAGGGATCATGGGATTTGTGGACCAATGTATCTAAGAGGGCCAAAGGTTCCCTGCTTTGCCTTGAAGGAAAGGCTGGGCTGGAGGATACAAACCTGACAAATTTTCTGCCATCAAAGTACAGGCAGTCTCCCAATTACAAACATATGACTTAACAAATGACTCCTAGTTGAGAATGGAGGCAAAATGACTTCAAGAAAATGAGGCAAAATCTTTTGAACAGGGGCACAGACAACAGAACTAACACCACAGGGGTGTTAGCCCTACCCTATGCTATCCAAACCACACACACACACACACACATACACACACACATATATGGCTGGAGTTACACTTAAAAATGTCCCTGTTCCAATTTACATACAAATTCAATTAAGAATAAACCTACAAAACCTATCTTGTTCGTAACTTGGGGTCTGCCTGTTGTATGTTAAAGATGAGGCATGCCATAATGCTGACTCTATAGCATCACACCTTGGTGAATCCATGGAACAAATGGCTATATGAGAACCAACATGCTTCAGCTAAAGCTGCTTCTCCCAACCTGGCATCCCCAAGATGAATAAAAGCATAACTCCCATCATCCCCAGACAGTATGGAGGCAAGGGATGATGAAGGTTGCCATCTGTAAAAGCATTAAGCTAGTACAAGGGTGCCAAACCCATTTTCATTGAGGGCCACATCAGACTTATGGTTGCCTTCAAAGGGTTATTGAATCTATGGACAGAAAATCCATGGATACCAAGGGCCAGATAATTTTTTTATGGAACGGTCAGTGCACTTTACTTTTTTACCCAGTTTTGGGTCCCCAGATGTTTTTGAATGACAGTTCTCATCACTTTTGATTATCCATCATGGGGATAATGGGAATTGCAATCCAACAGCCCTTGTGGCTCTGAGGTTGGAGAAAGGTTGGATATTTTAAAGTCGGACTTCATATCCACAAGACTTACATCTAAAATCAACTCCCATTTTCTGATTAAATGGAACAAACTGCAATCTTCTAGATCTCACTGTATCACAACTCCCATCAGCTCTAGTCATGATGTCTCATGAGGAATAGAGGAGTCATAGTTGAGCATCTGGAGGGCCACATAAAATGACATGATGGGTTCAGTCCACAGGCTTTGAATCTGACACAAGTGAGCTGGTGAAAGTCTTCCTTAGAGCAAGCAATTTCACTCATTCAAAGGAAAGATTGCAGGAGGGTGGCCTCAGCTAAAACCATGGCAAGCCAGGCCTGACACAGCTGGAAGTTAATGGGGAAAGGGGGGGGTGGATGGTGCCTGTGGTACTTTCATCTTGATCCTGACTGCTGGAAAGAGCATGCTATAAATAGCCTCGATGCAGTTGTGCGCAGGTAGCTGGCCACTTGATGGAAAAGATGAGTCTGCCAATGTTTACACATTGAGCAGACACTGCTGTGCTGACAGCTGCTTTTCTGCAGTCCAGATTGGAAAGAATCTGCCCGGAAACATTCCTGCCGCTGCGTGTGATTTACAGGCCAAGCTGTGGGTTAGGAGCGTCCAGCTGTAGCCGAGGACCAGGGTTGCTGATGCAGTGGCACCTGCAATGAGGCCATCTTTGGGTTGGATGGCCCAAATGTGATAGAGATCGTGCCACAGGGTCTGCATTCTGTTCCAAAAATGCCCTATGCAAATCTAACTATGCATATACTCCAATTGTCCCCACATGACAGAGATAGTGCCAATTATCCCTTTGCTTTCCCAAATGTTCAGCTGCTTTTAAAATGTCCCAGTTACTTTCTTCTCTTTCTGCTTCCTTTCTCTGCTTTCATCTTTGTTTAATGGTTACAAAATTAGTTCAATGTGTCAAAGTAGAATCATAGATTTGTCGAAGGCTTTTATGGCCAGAATCACTGGGTTGCTGTAAGTTTTCCAGGCTGAATGGCCATGTTCCAGAAGCATTCTCTCCGGACTTTTCACCTGCATCTATGGCAGGCATCCTCTGAAGTTGTGAGGTCTGTTGGAAACTAGGCAAGTGCAAATTAGTGCAAATCACTCAAAGATCTACTAGCAGATTCAAATATGCTCTTGACCACCTCTGCTTTTTATGCCTGAGTGTGGTGGAGGCTTCTTCTTTGGAGGCTTTTCAACAGAGGCTGGATGGCCATCTATCTGGAGTGAAGATGATTTTCATGCTTCTTGGCAGGGGTTGGACTAGATGGCCCATGAGGTCTCTTCCAAGTCTGTGATTCTATGACTCTGGGAATTAGAGTTCATTGTCGTTCCCAGAGGTCTTCCCAAGAACTTGCAAGCTCCAAACTGCTTTGAAGTGATTGTATATGAATGGCAGCATGTCTACATCACTGTCTTGAGGCTTCCTTGTCTTGATGTGACAATTCCACACAAATTGTCTTTTCATCATTGCTCAAATGCACGTAATCACTGTGTTTTTGTTGCACTCTGGCAAAGTTAGTGTCTTTGCTTCTGAAATCTTTACTCCCTTCTCATTTAGACTGAACTTTCTGTGCCACACATGATAGGTTTCAAAGCAAGTTTTTTGTGTGTCATCTGGAAACTTTGATTATGCCAAAGGCAATATTCTGACATTCACTCCTGCCTGATATATTTATTTATTTATTTATTTACATCACTTTTACCCCGCCTTTCTCTCCAAGGAGACTCAAAGCGGCTTACAGTAAACAGGCAAAAATTCAATGCCTAAAAACAATGTAAAAACAACAATTCATATAAAACAATCTACAAAACAACAGTTCATATAAAACAAGTACCATTACAAAATAAAATCACATTATATAAAATTTTAAGAATGTCCAAGATTAAAATCCATTCATTCAGAATCCTCGATTCTTCGTACAGGTCATGTAAAGTCCATGTTCTTATTCATTAAAAGCTTGTGTGCACAGCCATGTCTTTAAGGCTTTCCTGAAGCCTAGGAGAGTTGGTATCTACCGTATGTTGCTGGGGAGGGTGTTCCACAGCCGAGGAGCCACCACCGAGAAGGCCCTGTCCCTCGTTCCCACCAGCCTTACCTGCGATATACACAAATCTGTGGCATTTAAAATAAGATGTTTTATTTATTTTATTTATTTCAATTATTTATACCCCGCCCTTCTCACCCGAGGGGACTCAGGGCGGCTTACAAGTGGCAATTGATGCCGTTACACTGATATACAATAAACTAAAAAAATTAAAACAGTTAAAACAGTCATAAAATAGTCATAAAATACAATATACAAGTTTAAAACAATGCAAAGTGCTTATGCCATTCATCCACCAGACCTTATACAAGAGCCTTAATTCAGACTGCGTCGAAGCCAACACATGCTTATTCTTCAAATGCATGCGTACATAGCCAGGTCTTCAGTTTTTTTCTGAACCCCAAAAGGGATGGGGCCTGCCGAATGTCACTGGGGAGGGAGTTCCACAGCCGGGGAGCCACCACCGAGAAGGCCCTGTCTCTCGTCCCCACCAGCCGTGCCTGTGAGGCGGGTGGGACTGAGAGCAGGGCCTCTCTAGAAGATCTTAAGGTTCTTGTGGGCTCATAGGGGAAGATACGTTCGGACAGGTAAATTGGACCAGAACTGTTTAGGGCTTTGTAGGCCAAGACCAGCACTTTGAATTGGGCTCGGTAGCATATCGGCAACCAGTGGAGCTGGCTTAACAAGGGAGTAGTATGCTCCCTGTAAGCCGCCCCAGTTAACAATCTGGCTGCCGCCCGTTGTACTAATTGGAGCTTCCGGGCCGTCTTCAAAGGCAGCCCCACGTAGAGCGCGTTGCAGTAATCCAGCCGGGATGTGACCAGAGCGTGGACCACCGTGGCCAAGTCAGACTTCCCAAGGTACGGGCGCAGCTGGCGCACAAGGCGGAGTTGTGCGAAGGCTCTCCTGGCCACCGCCGAGACCTGGGGTTCCAGGCTCAGCGATGAGTCCAGGAGAACCCCCAGACTGCAAACCTGTGTCTTCAGGGGGAGTGCGACCCCGTCCAACACAGGCTGTAACCCTATACCCTGTTCAGCCTTACAACTGACCAGGAGGACCTCTGTCTTGTCTGGATTCAATTTCAATTTGTTAGCCCTCATCCAGTCTGACACAGCGGCCAGACACCGGTTCAGGACCTGAACAGCCTCCTTAGTGACAGGTGGGAAGGAGTGACAGAGCTGGACATCATCTGCGTACAGATGACACCTCACCCTGAAACTCTGGATGATCTCTCCCAACGGCTTCATGCAAACCCCATTTTCTTCAAAGCCATTTGACCTAGGATAATTGGGCCTTGATAATTGAATAGTGTATGTTTTAGCCACTGTCAACTGTTTTGAATTTGTGTCCAGAAGCCATTATCATTACAGTAGAGTCTCACTTATCCAAGCTAAATGGGCCGGCAGAACCTTGGATAAGTGAATATCTTGGATAATAAAGAGGGATTAAGGAAAAGTCTATTAAACATCAAATTAGGTTATGATTTTACAAATTAAGCACCAAAACATCATGTTATACAACAAATTTGACAGAAAAAGTAGTTCAATACGCAGTAATGTTATGTTGTAATTACTTGTAATTACTGTATTTACGAATTTAGCACCAAAATATCATGATATATTGAAAACATTGACTACAAAAATGCCTTGGATAATCCAGAACCTTGGATAAGCGAGTCTTGGATAAGTGAGACTCTACTGTATTAGAACATGTTGTATCCTATTTCCTTGAAAGGATGAGTGTTAGCCCTATGTACAGCTATACAGTACTGTTGTTTCTGCAATTCCCTGTCACACTTTTCCTGATGTTGAGAATCTTTTCTTTATCAGGCTGGCATAAATATTGAAAATATGAAACCGTTTGGCAAGTTACTACAAATGCAAAATATTATCTCAATTTAAGACAGAGCTATCAGTGTAGAGTAAATCATTGACCCGTATATCCTAGTGTTGTCTAATATGTCATGGAGCAGTTTTCCAGCATGTTAGGAAAAGCTATTTCCCTTTATCTGTCACCTGCAATTTGTAAACAACAAGTGCTAGAGATGAAATCTGGAATTTTCCACCTGAAAGCATATATGCTGTTCTTCAGAGTCATTGTGAAGTTCCTCTTTTTTTGAAATTTCTCTGAGGCAGTAATTATTGTGTTGTCAAATACTTTCATGGCCAGAATCATTGGGTTGCTGTGAGCTTTCCAGGCTGAATGGCCATGTTCCAGAAGCATTCTCTGCTGACGTTTTGCCCACATCAATGGCAGGCATCCTCAGAGGTTGTGAGGTCTGTTGGAAACTAGGCGAGGGGTTTATATATCTGTGGAATGTCCAGGGTGGGAGAAAGAACTCTTGTCTGTTTGAGGCAAGTGTGAATGTTTCAATTGGCCAGTTTGATTAGCATTGAATAGCCTTGCGGCTTCAAAGCCTGGCTACTTCCTGCCTGGGGGAATCCTTTGTTGGGCGTTGTTAGCTGGCCCTGATGGTTTCCTGTCTGAAATTCCCCTGTTTTCTGAATATTGTTCCTTAGCTGGCCCTGAGTGTTTCCAACAGACCTCACATCCTCTGAGGATGCTTGCCATAGAGGTGGGTGAAATGTCAGGAGAGAATGCTTCTGAAACATGGCCATACAGCCCGGAAAACTCACAGCAACACAGCAATTATTGTTTATGGCTTTACAGGCAGTCCCCAAGTTACAAACAAGATCAATTTTGTTGGTTTGTTCTTAAGTTGAATTTGTATGCAAGTCAGAACAGGTACATTTTTAAGTGTAATTCCAGCTATATATATTACAGGTGACAGATATATTTATATATATGCTTTGGATAACATAGGGAAGGGCTAACACCTCTGTGGTGTTTGTTTTGTTGTTTATTTTTGTTGTTCAGAAGATTTCTTCGCACTTTTTGTCCCAGTGATAATTGGCTTGTTTTGGAAAAAAGGATTGGTGATAAAAGCTTCAGTGGAGACACTTTCCCCCTATAATAACTCTTTCATGAGTGGATTTCCCTTCCAAGGGGCAGATTTCTCTGACTTCCTGTTGTAAAATATATTAGAATTCAGTATTATTCAGTGTTAAGATTGTCCAAGCCATTGTATTTCCAGTTTCTATGTATGGTTGTGAAAACTGGTCAATGAAGAATGCTGATGAGAAGAGAACCAACTAGCTTGAAGTGTTTAGTGCAGAAGAATGTTTCAGCAGATACTATGGATTGACAGAAAGACAAATGGATTCAATATCAAATGAAACTCATCTTAGTAGCCAAGATGACAAAACTCAAGACTGTGGTACTTTAGACATATACGGAAAATATATGACTCATTAGTATTGCATAATCTTTGGGAAAATAACTGCACCCAATCTATGGAAACCTATCCTTTGGGCAAAGGTGAATCTCCATAAATATGTGGAAACCACCTTTTGAAAACCACTAGACAAGAAAAGCATGACCTTGTTAGAAGTCAACTCTTAGAGCAAGTGATATTCACAAGTATTCATGTAATGGCACACAGATAACTCAGCTGTTAAACTGAAGAACCATGCCAAAGATAAAGACATGCCACTACAAAATGTGTTTGGTTAGCAGAGAATGGTTGTTTCTTTGCAGTTGTAATTGCTTGAAATATATACACTCCCTTGAAAAAACTTTTAGTTTAAAATATGCACTCAGAGATAAAAACAAAGTTTTCTTTGAAAAATAACATACCTTGTTTACTCGTAAACATCTTGTATTAATTCACCGTACAGGCACATTTCTTATTGAAGTTTAGTTATAGATAGAATGTAGTTCTCTGTGTTGAGTACACAGGGTATCATTCTTAATCAATAGTCCATAGTGTTTAAGTATAGCTGCACTTTCTGAAATCCTAACAGCAACATACATACATCCACCTCCACTGAGGTCTGATGCAAACAGCTTCCATTGAACTCAAAACACATAACGAATACAAAATGGAGTCCTGCATCTGAGCATGTTCAGTATAATCACATGTCTATAACCCCTCCCACACCCAAGAAGTACAGACTGGCAAATCAACATATGTACATATAGAATAGGTAAAAGGTAAAGATTTCCCCTGACGTTAAGTCCAGTCGTGTCTGACTCTGGGGGTTGGTGCTCATCTCCATTTCTAAGCCGAAGAACCAGCATTGTCCGTAGAGACCTCCAAAGTCACGTGGTCGGCATGGAACACCATTACCTTCCCGCCAGAGCGGTACCTATTGATCTACTCACATTTTGCATGTTTTCGAACTGCTAGGTTGGCAGAAGCTGGAGCTAACAGCAGACGCTCACTCCACTCCCTGGATTTGAACCTGGGACATAGAATACAGGTTAGCAAATATATACATTAACAAATAAATAGTGAGAGGCTTGGGAGGTTCCTCTTTCCAACAATTCGAAATGACGATAATGTTTGGAAAGGTAGAAAACAGTAGGAGAAAAGGAGAATCCTATTACAGGTGAATAGATTCAGGCCCCATCTGCACCACCATCTAATGTAGTTGCAAACAGCGTTGAACTGCATTATATGCGTCTACACTGCATATAATGTGACGCTAAACTGCATTATGAAACTGCATTATATGGCAGTTTAGATGGGGCGCCAATCAGGGAAGTCATATTGACTATTTATGGCATGATGACTAGTATATCTCTCATTCATAGAATCACTACAATTTGACTAGATGGCAGTCAACACTAGTAAATCTGAGGCATCTGTTGGTCCTTTTTTACCAACAGATGGCAGATATTTGTGATCGGTTTTGTATAATGATTTATCTTTCATTAATTCATGCATTAACATGTCATAGACATAAACTTACTTCTGAAAGGACTGTAGGTACATATCCACATGCTAGTGATTTCTAAGAAGTACTGGATTCTTGTAACTGATGAAACAGTTTCCTATTTTGCGGGATAACTTAATAATTGTGTTAAGCACTGTTTGGTTAATTGTTTAATATTTTCATGTTCTAAATTCCATCCTATATCAGCTGTGCTTTATTCTCAGCCAGCAAAGAAAGCTCATGGGAAGAAAACGCATTTGAAATGTGGTGCTGGAGGACAGTGCTATGGGCTGCCAATAAATGGGCCTAAAAGCAAATCAAGCCTAGAAATCAAGATGATGAAACTAACTTCAAACAGACCATGACATGACATGAGAAAATAGAATGATATTTGGTGAGGTGGAAGGCAATGGGTGAAGAGGTGGATAAAGTCAGTCAAGGAAGCTAGAGACCCACGTTTGCAAGGTCTGAGCAGGGCTGTTGAAAACAGGATGACTTTCAGGTCTTTTATTCATAAGGTTACCCAAAGTTAAAGTCAACCTGACAGTGTTTAACAGCAACAAATTACCCTTGGCAAGGCTTGCGGGCTGGACGTGTGAGCTGCCAAGTTCAGTATGAATTTCTCACAATGTTTACCATTTCGGACAGAGTCGGTTGTTCCTGCTAATCTTTTATTGATGAGACATTTGACAAGGCATGTATTCTAGTGGCAAATATGCACCATTTTCAGTTATTGTGTCATTTAAATATAGTTGTTTCCTGTACTACATCTTTTTTCACTTTTGCTTTTTCAGTTGTAGAATGATTGCCTTGCCCTGCAATCCAGACTTTTCTAAGGTCACATTTTCATTGATCACTTAGGCTGGATTGGGGCTGATCAATTCCCTTTGAAGAGTCATGGCCAACCGGTGGCCTGTGGGTCGCCATACACAAGCAGAACACGAGAATAGTAGCACTCTTCACCTCGCATTTTCCAGCATTAGATGTACAGAGCAACTGAGGTCCCGTCTACATTGCCATATAATTCAGTTTCTGAATCAGATCATCTGCTTTGAACCAGATTATATGGCAGTGTAGACCCATATAATCCAGTTCAAAGCAGATAATCTGGATTCAGAAACTGGATTATATGGTAGTGTAGGCTCATATAACTCAATTCAAAGCAGATAATCTGCATTCAGAATCTGAATTATATAGTAGTGTAGACTCATATAATCCAGTCTTACACCAGCTCCACAACTCAGTGTCAAACAGATCTAAATGCTCAATTCATAAAGGTACTATAATACAGTAGAGTCTCCCTTATCCAAGCTAAACGGGCCAGCAGAAGCTTGGATAAGCGAATATCTTGGATAATAAGGAGGGATTAAGGAAAAGCCTATTAAACATCAAATTAGGTTATGATTTTACAAATTAAGCACCAAAGCTTCATGTTATACAACAAATTTGACAGAAAAAGTAGTTCAATACGCAGTAATGTTATGTTGTAATTACTCTATTTACGAATTTAGCATCAAAATATCACGATATATTGAAAACATTGACTCCAAAAATGGCTTGGATTATCCAGAGGCTTGGATAAGCGAGGCTTGGATAAGTGAGACTCTACTGTATTCACTGATCAGGCACTGCTTCACATCACAGACTTGTGGAACAATTGCAATACATCTAAGCATCCTACTACTCTTTTACACCTGCAGACCTTTTTTGTATTTGTTTGTTTACGGAGGCACTGAATGTTTGCCATTGTATGTTGGAATCCGCTCTGAGTCCCCTTGGGGAGATAGGGTGGAATACAAATAAAGTTGTTGTTGTTGTTATTATCAACACAACGACGTTGTATGGCACAGCAAACAAGATAGATATGCTGGATTTCGTTTTACAAAACCACAAGTCGAACACTTCCCAAGTGTCTAGGACTGTGTGATGTATTTTCTGATGATGTGTGCAGATCCCAGTAGGGTGGCCTTTTGCAGTTGGCAGATGGTGATTTTGTCAGTGTCTATTGTTTCCAAATGCCGGCTGAGATCTTTTGGCACAGCACCCAGTGTGCCCATCACCACCGGGACCACCTGTACTGGTTTCTGCCAAAGTTCAATCTTGAGGTCCTGATAGCGGCTGAGTTTTTCCTGTTGTTTTTCATCTATGCGACTGTCACCTGGGATGGCAACATCAATGATCCAAACCTTGTTCTTTTCCACAACTGTGATGTCTGGTGTGTTGTGTTCCAGAACTTTGTCAGTCTGGATTCGGAAGTCCCACAGTATCTTTGCATGTTCATTTTCCAATACTTTTGCAGGTTTGTGATCCCACCAGTTCTTTGCTGCTGGGAGGTGGTACTTGAGGCATAAGTTCCAATGAATCATTTGGGCCACATAGTTGTGACTCTGTTTGTAGTCTGTCTGTGTGATTTTCTTACAGCAGCTGAGGATATGATCAATGGTTTCGTCGGTTTCCTTGCACAGTCTGCATTTTGGGTCATCAGCTGATTTTTCAATCTTGGCCTTAATTGCATTTGTTCTGATGGCTTGCTCCTGGGCTGCAAGGATCAGGCCTTCTGTCTCCTTCTTCAGGGTCCCATTCGTGAGCCAGAGCCAGGTCTTCTCCTTATCAGCTTTTCCTTCAATTTTGTCAAGGAACTTTCCATGCAGTGTTTTGTTGTGCCAGCTGTCAGCTCTAGTTTGTAGTGCGGTTTTCTTGTACTGGTTTTTTGTCTGCTGTGTTTTGAGGAGTTTCTGATTTTTGACTTCAATCAAAGCAGGTTCTTCACTTTGCTTGACATATTCTGCCAGGACATGTTCTTCTTCTTTGACTGCTTGCTTTACTTGTAAGAGTCCTCTGCCCCCTGATCTTCTAGGCAGATATAGCCGGTCAACATCACTGCGAGGGTGCAGTGAATGCACCTGCGGGGGGGGGGGGGGGGTTGTTATTATTATTATTATTATTATTATTATTATTATTATGTCCTTGCAGACTGCCAATTCTCTCACACCTCCTGACACGAGAAAATAATAATAATAATGGCATTGAATACTAAAGTGCTGGGGGCAAACCTTTATGAACCTATGGTCCAAATTAACCTCTCCGCCTGATGGGAGTCCTGACAGCAGCCGAGGCTTTGCTGTGCGAGGCACGCTCCTTCCTGGATTTTGGCCCAGTTAGGACTGAAGAAGACAAAAGGTCAACTATTTATAAACAGGGGGCTCCATCCTGGCACAGGGCTTACTTCATGCAGGGTGAGTCACTCGCAACAAGCACAAATCCGCAAGGCTGCCTGGCCCTTATCTGGGCCTGAGATAAACAATGGTATTTGGCTGGGAATGCAGGACCTTCGTCTCTCTCTTTGTGTCACACCAAAGGAAAACACCGCTGCGGGGGGGGGGGGGGGGGGTTGAGCCAGCCAAGAGATTGCCATCGCCTGGCCAAGAAGTCTTGCAACGGCTCTGGTGAACATAAAGCCACCTTTATGTTGGGGAGGAAGCTTCATAGGCAGATGCCTTCTTGCCCTGTGCCGGGGACAGTATTTCCCTGGCTATGCGGCAGAGAGGTACAGCACGTAACAGGTCCCTTGGGCCAGGACTGACAAGCCCCCGCCTGACTTCCCGCAAAGAGCTCCTTGGCCGGCACCCAAGGTGTCATGCCCTCCGTAACCTTGCCAGGAGCAACCTATGTGCTGAGAGAAGACCTTTTTGGGACTGCTGGGCAAGTCACTGGCCATCTCGAGCCTAGAAGTTGGGAACCAAACATAAGATTTTCTCTCACTATCTTGTGCAATGGACAATTCCTAATGGGTGCGTAAGGGGCAAGCATTCCTAGGAAGAGCGCTCTCTCAAGCCTGTTCCTGATTCCCAGATTAACTGGGGAGGTTGCAAATATTCAGGTGTTAGGGAAATGCATTCTCAAAATGTGATATCTTCAGAGTTCATTCAAACACATTATTTGGCAGAGCAGTTGCGATCTCTGATGTAGACCCCATTAATGTTTGCATAGGCCTCTGGCACTGCCTTCCTCGGCCTGACAAACCACTAGGTACAGACAGACTTCTTTTCAAAAACTGTCCTAGTGACCTTTGTGGACTTCAAAACGTGCTTATTCATTAAAAACCAGACGTCAAAAATACCTTTATTTTGGATTTTTACTTTTCTTTCCAAGTTCTGTCATTATTTTGTTCATTCTTTTTTATCTTCTTCTTCTTCATTCGTTTAGTCGTCTCCGACTCTTCGTGACCTCATGGACCAGTCCACACCAGAGCTCCCCATCGGCCATCGCCTCCCCCAGTTCCTTCAAGTTCAAGCCAGTCACTTCAAGGATACTATCCATCCATCTTGCCCTTGGTCGGCTTCTCTTCCTTTTTCCTTCCATTTTCCCCAGCATCTTCTCCAATAATTTCTGTCTTCTAATGATGTGGCCAAAATACTTCAATTTGCCTCCAATATCCTTCCCTGCAGTGAGCAGCCGGGCATTATTTCCTGGAGGATGGACTGGTTGGATCTTCTTGCGGTCCAAGGCACTCTCAGGATTTTCCTCCAGCACCAAAGTTCAAAGGCATCTATCTTCCTTTGCTTAGCCTTCCTTATGGTCCAGCTCTCTCATCTCCTTTTTTATAGGCATTACTTTTTTGAAGGCCCTAAGCACTGTGTGTAAAATTGATAAGGCAGTCCTGAGCTGATCTTGATTGAGCCTTGACTTTTGCATGGGAATGAGCTGTTTCTTTTCCTTTGTGGGCAGCATTCTCTCCAAGGAAATTTCAGAGGGGGTCCTTATTTTTATGTTTACACTCATTCCATGTTGTTGTTTTTCAAATAATTTCTGAGTGATGGTGACCCTAAGGCAACCTGGTCATTTATTTCTTGGGAAGATTGGTTCAGAAGGGATTTGTCCTTACTTTCCTCTGAGGTTGTGAGAGTGTGACTTGCTTATTTATTTATCGTGTTAGAAGTGAATTGATATAAATACAATTATAATGTATTTAAAAAACATAAAGTTAAAAACTTGGCATTATACTAGATTTTGCTTTGACCAGAAGCTGACCGTTTGGAGTGCCTTTGGTGTCGCTGTGAGAAGGTCCTCCATGGTGCATGTGGCAGGGCTCAGGCTGCATTGGAGTAAGTGGTCTGTGGTTTGCTCTTCTCCACACTCGCATGTCGTGGACTCCTTTGTAGCCCCATTTTTTAAGATTGGCTCTGCATCTCATGGTGCCAGAACACAGTCTGTTTAGCACCTTCTAAGTCACCCAGTCTTCTGTGTGCCCAAGAGGAAGTCTCTCATCCAGTAACAGCCATGGATTGAGGTTCCGGGTTTTAACCTGCCACTTTTGGACTCTCGCTTGCTGAGGTGTTCCTGAGAGTGTATCTGTACATCTCAGGAAGCTATTTCTTGATTTAAGGCATTGGCTTGCTGGCTCATATCCGAATAGAGGATGGGCCGGAGATGTCAATGCCTTCATTTCATCACACTTGCAGCGTGACTTGCTTACTCAGTAGGTTTCCATGGCCAAGCAGGGATTCAAATCCTGGTCTACCATCATCCAGCATTCAAACCACTCCATATTGGTTCTCTCACTTCATACCCTCCGAAAATATCAGAGGCGAAAGCCAAGGCATGAGTAGATGAGCAACATCATGGTGACAAAGCTGTTAAAGATGAAGTTCACACAGACTTGGAGAGAATGCAACAGTTTGTTTTTGCCTGAGATGACTTCTCTTTCTGCTCTTCTCCCCAGTAGAGAATTGAATTTTGTGCTCGGAACTAAGTTTTCCAACAAGGACAAGGGAGCAAATTGGGGGGAGGCGAAAGGACATTTTAAAAGCTGTTGAAAAAGTGGGAGGAGAAAGGATTAATCAGGACGATTCCTGCCAAATCTGGGCAGTTGGTACATCTGAGTCACACCTCAGATATCTTCCTTACAAATGTGTAACAAAGCCACTCTTCTCTCTCCCTTGCACACATGCCAACTCTTTTATCATTTATGCTTGTGGTTTGAAGGAGTACAATTTTAAACATAGTTGTTGATTTCCAATGAGGCAGAGTCTTCAAAACAACAGTAGCAGCAGCAACAACAACAACAACAACAAGAAGAGACATTACCGAAAGGCAAAACATTCTGTTGGGCCAGTTTGAAGCCATCTGCTTAGCAACTAGCCCCTACTCAGTCTTATCTCCTTCTACTGTAGGCTCACTGTAACTACAAATTATTGTTTACAGAGCATGTTTAATCTGCAAAGAGCTTTACTATCTTTATTTCATTCACTGTCATAACAACCCCGCTGGACAAGTTACTGCAGTGGACGCTGACCTCTTTGGGCCCATGGGCAAGTAAAGAATCGTTGTTTTTGAAAATGCTACACAAACACAGGGAAAATCCATAAAAAGAGACTAGGGGCCCTTCCACACAGCTATATAACCCAGAATATCAAGGCAGAAAATCCCACAATATCTACTTTGAACTGAAATATCTGAGTCCACATTGCCATACATCTTAGCTGAAAGCAGATAATGTGGGATTTTATCTAGCTGTGTGGAAGCGGGCTAGGAGTGCCCCTACCCTGTAGAATTAATACAGTTAAGTATCACTTTAATGGCCATGGCTCAATGATATGGGATGCTGGGAGCTGTAGTTTGGTGAGGCACTCACACTCTTTGGCAGAGAAGGCTAAAGAACATATAAAACTACAACTTCCAGACCTTCATAGCATTGAACCATGACAGTTAAAGTGGTGTAAAAGTGCATTCATTCTACAGGGTAAATGCGCTGTAGTCTCATAAATAGGTGAGCCTCCAATCTCAGCTTCTCACCTAGAAACACCTAAATCCATGTTCTGAAAAGATGTGTCTGAGGGCATCTGCACCATGCTCTTCTCAGCAAATAGCACTACATGCACTCTGCATTCTGAGAGTCTGTTTCAAGAAGGTAAAAGTAAAGGTTTTCCCCTGTCATTAAGTCCAGTCGTGTCCAACTCTGGGGGTTGGTGCTCATCTTCATTTCTAAGCTGAAGAGCTGGCGTTGTCTGTAGACACCTCCAAGGACATGTGGCCAGCCTGACCTCATGGAGCGCCGTTACCTTCCCACCGGAGCGGTGCCTGTTGATCTACTCACATTTGCATGTTTTCGAACTGATAGGTTGGCAGAAGCTGGGGCTAACAGTGGGCCCTCGTTCCACTCCCAGGATTCAAACCTGTGACCTTTCGGTCTGCAAGTTCACCAGCTCAGCGCTTTAACATGCTACGCCACTTGGGGCTCCTCTGTTTCAAGTAGTAACATGTAATTAGCTTAACTAAGAGTGAATTTATTTTATTCTTTGTCACTGAAACCTTCACCACATGCAGGAGTGCATGGTTTCGTTGTGTTCTTAGGAGACAACACAGGATTTTGTCCAGTTCTAAATTTCCTGGATGTTGTGCTGGAAAATAATTTCTTTTGATATGATTTGTTTTGTTTTCTGGAGCAGGGCTGAAGAAAGGGTCCCCCTTCTGAAGAGGCTTCACATCTCCCCCTTTAGCCTGGAGTTTTCATGTGGAGATTTTCTGTGGATGTAAACCTTGATTTGTCCTTGTGTGGTTTCCTTCAAGGCAGTGAAATCTAATCTTGTTGTCATTTTTCTCAGTGAAAATCTCTGTTTCTGTAGATAGTTTTTGGGTAATTGGTAAACTATGCAGTATTGGAAAACATCAAACCTCCCTTCTCTTAGCTGCATAAGTAACTAACACCTGTGGATGTATTTTGTAAGTATTGAGACACCAAGTCGTAATATCATTCTATAAATCAGAGTTTTCAAAACTGTGTGTTGCGACATGTTCGTGTGTAGGTGTGTTGTGCAAATGTAAGGAGAAACTTTGGAGTCTTTGAAAAAAATACAAACAAAAAGTTCTCATGAGATATGTTGTGTTGCCAACCATTTTGTTACTAAAATTGATGTATGTGTTTGTATCTCTTATAAGGTGTTGGGTAAACCCCTGTTTCCTAGTACTGTGCCATGAAATTATGCCTGTCTAAAAAGTGTGTCACCAACATGAAGGACAGAGAAAACCCTAAAATTAACTCTGCCCATCCTTACCTTCAGGGATCAGAGATTTCATGCAAATCCCTTTTGTAATTAAGAAGATTGTGCAAAGAGACCTGTTGGAGATTATGTCATTAGTCCATGTGTGACTACAAGGACATAGGCAGATGTATCTGCTTTCTAACAGCAACAGAACGGCTGTGGAAGGGATTGCCATAAAGCAGCAGGGAGTCCCAGACATCTCATAGACAAGAGAAGAATGGTAAGCTCTGCAATGAGCAAAACATATAGAATATAAGTGTAAGATACTTATACTTGTGAGCCCCGGTGGCAAAGTGCGTTAAAGCACTGAGCTGGAGATCGAAAGTTCCCAGGTTCAAACCCCGGGAGCGGCGGGAGCGGCCGCTGTTAGCTCCAGCTCCTGCCAACCTAGCAGTTCGAAAACATGCCAATGTGAGTAGATCAATAGGTACCGCTCCAGCGGGAATGTAACGGCGTTCCATGCAGGCATGCCGGCCACATGACCTTGGAGATGTCTATGGACAATGCCGGGTCTTTGGCTTAGAAATGGAGATGAGCACCAACTCCCAGAGTTGGTCACGACTTAACGTCAGGGGAAACCTTTACCTTTTTTTTTTACTTATACTTGTACAATGCTGGTCTATGTTTGTGTCTGTGTGCATGCATGGATCATGCCTCCTGATATTAATCTCAGTCTATGAGACTTGGGGCATGTCTACACTGCTTAACGTAAATATGTCCTGGAGCAACCAAGTCCGTGTTACCAGGTGAGTGTGCAGCGGAATCAGCAGAGTCCAGTTAACACCATGTGCAAAAGACTCAGACCAGGCAGAGGAATTGATAGAACAAAAGGAAACTTTACTTGTTGAGTTGAAGTCAAATAAACAGTTTAGCAATCGTACAATGTCCTTGTAGTTGCATAGGATCAATAACCAATCAATCAGCATTCAATATATATACAGCATAGCATATTTAAATCAGCTACTTGACCATAGCTATTAGAGAGCCTTCTCCATTTCTGTGCTCTCCCAGCAAGCTGAAATTCCAACTGACAAAGCCTGCCAACTGCCATCAAACCGATACATTGTTTTAGGCGTGGCTTGTCTCTCTGCAAAAAGTCAGCTCCCTTTTTGCAGAGCTTTCTTTGCAAGAATCTTTCAAGGGATTTCTTTTACACACACACACATACACATTAGCATTTTGGCACAATAGTCCATGCTGAATCAGGGCCGTTTTTCAGGTGGCTGTGGAGTGTATCTAGCCCACCGTGGAAGCACACATCACACCTTCATGTCATTGGCACCACTCCTAGCTGGCCACGGAGCTGCTGAGAGCAGAATGTGCTTTTGTAGTTGCCCTGTTCTGGCATCAGCAGAAATGCCTGCAAGGCCAAGCAAACTCCCATCCTTTGTGCTGGTCATGTAGGCACTCCTGATGAGTATAGAGATGTCTGTTACACATAGAGCTCCGTGGCCAGCTTGGAATGGTGGCAAGAGATCCATGATCCATCCTCTTTCTCTGCACTGATATGTGCAGGGAAAGGGTGCTGGTGTCCAGTCTGGACAGTGGACTGGGCTGAATCAGACCAGATCTGACTGTCCAGACTGCCTCTAAGCAGAATGTTTAGGCATTTCCAGCAAATTGTAGAGCATTCCTGGACTTTGCTCAAAGTGACATAGTTACCTGTTGTAGCTCTGTGTCATGGAGACAACTGGCCTAGAATTTAATCCAAATGTAAAGGACCTATCCTGGGTGCTGAACATGGAGGTAAGTATGGTATCTTTAGAGTTCAGACTAAAGTCTAAAGGAAACGTACTACCCTTCTGCCATGAAACCCACCAGTTTATTTATTTATTTATTTGCCATATTTATATCCCGCCTTTCTCTACCCCAAGGGGGAATCAAGGCAGCCTACAAACAGCACAAGCGGCTAGTGTTTGCTTATGTAGGCAAAGGGCTGGGCTTTTAAACCTTGAATAAATTAGAGAGTGTATTGTCAAAGGCTTTCATGGTCAGAATCACTGGGTTGCTGGGAGTTTTCCAGGCTGTATGGCCATGTTCCAGAAGCATTCACTCCTGACGTATTACCCACGTCTATGGCAGGCATCCTCAGAGGTTGTGAGGTTTGTTGGCAGCTTCAAAGTCTGGCTGATTCCTGCCTGGGGGAATCCTTTGTTGGGAGGTGTTGGCTGGCCCTGATTGTTTCATGTCTGGAATTCCCCTCACTTGCTTAGTTTCCAACAAACCTCACAATACATGGCCATACAGCCCGGAAAACTCACAGCGACCCACAGACTAGAGAGTGGTTAATGTGGATTAACACACATGCTATGTGGGATCCCTGCCTGTGTAGTTGCTCTTGTGTGTGCAGTTTCATTTCCCTCTATGTGCTCTGGGAGAATGAGTGTCTTTGAGAGAGATAAAGTGGGGTATTATTATTATTATTATTATTATTATTAATATTAATATACAGATTGAGTATCCCTTATTCAGAATTCTGACATTCAAAATGCTCTAAAACACAATATTGTCCACATGTATTGATGAGATTGTGGCACCCTTTCTTTCTGGTGGTTCAATGAACACAAACTTTGTATCATGTACAAAGTTATGAAAATATTCTAAAAGGCTATGTGTCTGAGTTATATATAAAACAGAAATAAATGTCGTGTTTAGACTTGGGTCCTATCTCCAAGATATCTCATTGTTTAGTATTAAAAATCTTCAAAAGTCTGAAATACGAAAACTTCTGGTCCCAGAAATTTTGGATAAGGGATACTCGGTCTGCATAATGCAACATGAACAGGGTTAGAAATGTGTTTTGAAGGAGTCTGCTTACTCATAGCACCAGGTAAGTGACAAGCAAGGTTGAGCCCTAAAGGGTGATCATGGCAAGGTCAAAAGGGCATCTGAAAAGGTCTGCTGTGCCTTAACAAACAAGTAAAAAATGTAACTGGAGGCCAATAAAATCAATAGGGATTTTGCCATTGACATCAGCAGGATATGAACTTTGACCAAAGTTATTTTCTTTTCCCAATCACAATTCCTATCTTGTTTATCGAGAAAGCTAGAGGGTGAGGGGACATACGCCAGCCATTCTTTTATACTCACAAATAGACGGATTAAATAGTGGTGGACACAGGATTATAGATGTGGAAGGGACCCCCAAGGGCCGTCTAGTCCATCCTCTACCAATGCAGAAGGGATGGGCACCCATCTTCTGCATAAAGATCACCAATGAAGGAGAATCCACTGTTAAACAGCACTCAGTGTTCATGTTTCCCCCCTGTCTTGTTTGGGGCAGAGCCATGATTTGAAACAATAATTGTATGACTGGAACTAGTGAGTATTATTGTTTCATTGTGCCAAAAGACCTAACCAGTCCAAGCTTTAATTCCTATGGGATCAATCCAGTGCCTCTGGGAAGCTCACCATTGGGAAAGAAGTGCAACACTGCATCTGCTTCTGGGGGAAATATGTCATATAAAGGTGGCATATGAAGTAAACAAAGTGAAACTCTACTAAGAGGATGACTGTTATGTCATGCACATTTCTTCAAGAAACAGTTTGTTTTTGCTCCAGATTTGTTATGTTCATTGAGACTGCTATGGCCGCCTTAGTGAATGATCTCCATCTCAATACTGACAAGGTGTTTGTGACCCTGTAGGTGCTCCCAGACCTTTCAGCTTCCTTCGATACCATTAATCATGGTAAGGTAAAGGTAAAGGTTTCCCCTGACGTTAAGTCCAGTCATATCTGACTCTGGGGGTTGGTGCTCATCTCCATTTCTAAGCCGAAGAGCCGGCATTGTCCGTAGACACCTCCAAGGTCATGTGACCAGCATGACTGCATGGAACGCCGTTACCTTCCCGCCGGAGCAGTACCTATTGATCTACTCACGTTTGCATGTTTTTGAACTGCTAGGTTGGCGGAAGCTGTAGCTAACAGCGGGCGCTCACTCCGCTCCCCAGGTTTGAACCTGGGACCTTTCGATCTTCAAGTTCAGCAGCTCAGCTCTTTAACACACTGAGCCACCGGAGGCTCCATTCATCATGGTATCCTTCTGGAATGTCTGGAGGGGCTGGGAATCAGAGGCACTGTGCTGCAGTAGTTCTAGTCATACCTCTCAGGTGGGTTCCAGGTGGTGGTGCTTGGGGATAGCTGTCCTCCAAAAAGGAGCTGTTATATGATATCCCACAAGGTGCCATTCTATCCTCAATGCTCTTTGATATTTACATGAAGTTGCTGGGAGAGAACATTCATAGGCATGGGGCGGGATGTTATCAGTATGCTGATGACACCCAAATATATTTCTTCATGCCTTCAGAAACAGCTTCAGCTAAGGATAGCGTGAGTGAATGCCTGGAGGAGGTAATGGGCTGGATAAGGAAAAACAAATTGAAACTGGATCCAGACAACACAGAGGTGCTTGCCATCAAGGGTCCTGATCTGGTGATGGAGCTGTGCCAACCAGTCCTGGATGGGGTTACATTCCCCTGAAAGACTATGTTCACAGCTTGGGAGTGCTCCTGGGTCCATTCTCCCAAATGTCAGCCCAGGTAGATGCAACAGTCAGGAATGCTTACTATCAGCTTTGGTTGTTATGGTAGCTGTGGCCCTTCCTAGATTTGGAGGAGCTGAAGATGGTAGTGCATGTTCTGGTAACCTCAAGGTCAGACTTCTACAATGCGCTTTCCATTGGGCTACCTTTGTACCAAGTTTGGAAATTGCAGCTGGTTCAAAATACAGGAGCCAGATTACAGGAACACTCAGGAGTGAACATATTACACCTATCCTAAAGTCACTCCACTGGTTGCCAATTAGTTTCCAGGAAAAGTACAAGGTGTAGGTTTTGACCTTTAAAACCCTACATGGTTTGGATCCAGCTTACCTAAAGGATTGCCTTCTCCTGTACAATCTGCACCATACACTTCGATCTTCTGGGGGGCATCTGCTTGAACCAGCCAGAACCCAACTGGCGACTGTCACCCAGAAGACTTCTTTATCACTCACCCCACAACTGTGGAACAACCTGCCAGAAGAACTCAGACAGCTAAATGAGCTGTCGGAATTTAAAAATTATGTAAAGACCTATCTCTTCCGGCAGGCCCCTCCAGACAATCTTTAAACATGAGTTTTAAATGCATGTCTTTAGCTTAATCTCTGTTTTGTGTATGTATTTTATAGAGATACTTTTATAGAGGTACGTATTTGTGATGCTTTTGCTGTGCATATGTGTTTTAATTGTTCTGTAACCCTCCTTGACCATTAGGAGAGGCTGGTAAGAAATAAAATGATTACTATTACTACAATAACAACAGCAGCAGCAGCAACAAGAACAACAATTGCTGTACAGATTTATTAAAATGTAAATGATGAACAGGCTGCTTTTATTGAATGACAACCTTGGTCAGTATTTCCAAGCTGACACAACCCTTCTCCCATCAAATACACATACTTATGCATTTCTCTGCATTGCAATCTGACGTATAGAAATGCATTCACTTTGGGTATCTGACATTTTGATAACTTTTTAAAAGATTCTACACATAATGTAATGTAAATTTATTTCCTATATATACTGTATATGATGTGATGATATTTTAAATTAAAAAACAAAAACAAAAGAGTTATTAAATATTGAAACCTTTTTATGACATTTGGCCCATTCAAGCAGCCATGTTTCTATCTGTAGGTAATCAGCATGTTCTTAATGGGTTGTGCAGCACTGTCTTTGCACACTAATGGGTTAAATTCCCCTTGGAGGCTAAGATGGAACACAGTCCCAGCATTTTGGCGCAGTCACTTTTTGTGATGTCACCGGCATCTGAAGAATGCATCTCAGGAGGGGTGCAGGGTTAAATCTGAAAATGGAGAGAGAGCAAGGTGGTAGGTAAGGCTCACATAACTCCAAAAGCTAAAGATAGAAAGCGGTGTGTGTGTATATGTCAGTAACAGCAGCATCAGTGGAAGACACTGCCCACTCCACTCCCCACTCTCCCCATGCCTCCATTCACAGGGAACTTTGCACCATGCACCAGCCTTTGTAGGGCCTGGCCTCTCCGTCCTAACAGGGAATGTCCTCCTTCACCCCTCTCCTCCATCTCTTGCTAGATCAAATAGCAAGAAACCAATGCCAATGAAATGCCAAGCAGAAGTTATTGGAGTACAGCTCTGCCCCAAAGCTGCAGCTAGGATGGAGGCTGGGTTTGATCGGAAAGGAAAGGAAAGGAAAGGGGAAAGATAGAAGAAGCCCTCTCTTAGGGCTAGCACCAGAGTTTGGGACAATAATACACAACAAGATTAGTACACAGCAAACAAGATCACTCTGCTGGCTGTTGTATTGGTCAGAAACTTCCCAAGTGTCTAAGACTGTGTGATGTATCGGCAAATAATGCGTGCAGATCCAAGTAGGGTGGCCTTTTGCAGCTGACAGATCATAATTTTGTCAGCATTGATTGTTTTTAAGCACTGGCCAAGGTCCTTAGGGATGGCACCCAGTGTGCCAATCACCATTGGGACCACCTTTACTGGCTTGTGCCAGAGTCTTTGCAGTTCGATCTTTAAATCCTCGTATCATGTATGCTTTTCCAGTTGCTTCTCATCGATTCTGCTGTCACCTGGGATTGCAACATTGACAATCCATACTTTTTTAACACGATCTTGAAGTCAGGAGTATTGTGCTCCAAAATTCTGTTAGTCTGAATTTGGAAGTCCCAGAGAGTTTGATGTGTTTATTTTCTGTAACATTTTCAGAAAATGAACATCATCATCATCATCATCATCATCTTCTTCTTCTTCTTCTTCTTCTTCTTCTTCTCCTCCTCCTCCTCCTCCTCCTCTTCCTCCTCCTCCTCCTCCTCCTCCTCCGGGTGTGGACAGCACCTGATGGCACCCTCTGGCCAGGGACAGATTGAAATCACACCAAAATAACTGTTCATAAAATTTTGTTTGTTAAGGCACAGCAGACCTTTCCAGAGCTCTTTTGACCTTGCCAACAACATCCTTTAGGACGCAACCGTACTTATCATTTACGTGGTGCTGTGATTAATATTTTTGTTTTAGCCAAAATGTAGTTAGTTAAGTCTGTTTTGAGTCATCCAGGAGTCGAACGTAGAATCTTTTGATCCGTATTCAGACACGTTATCCATTGTGCCACTGGAATGTAGCATTGCTTATTAAAATATCCCTGTGATTGTACTACTGTTGTTGTGTACCTTCAAGTTCTATGCTGACCTGAAGGTGATCCTATCATAGCTTTTTTTAACAAAGTATTTCTTTTTCTCTGCCAAAAACTGCTAGTGCCTCACCAAACTACAAAATCCAGGATTTCACAGAATTGAGCCAGGGCAGTGAAAGTAGTGTTAAACTGCATTCATTCTAGGACAGTGGTTCTCAACCTGTGAGTTTCCAGATGTTTTGGTCTTCAACTCCCAGAAATCTTAACAGCTGGTAAACTGGCTGGGATTTTTGGGCGTTGTAGGCCAAATCACCTGGGGACCTACCGGATGAGAACCACTGTTCTAGAGTGTAGAGGCACCCAAGAATGTCATGAATGTCAACTTCCACTGCTGACTAAGACTATGGCCTGCCCTTGTGAGATGTTTCAGTGGCAGAATAACTGGGTTTTGTTTATTTTGGATGAGAGAATCCTGGATTTGGATTGGGTGGTTGTTTAGTGTCAACAAGGAACACCAGTTTCTCCAAACCCTGGAAAAAAAATGAAGGCATATCTGAATATGCACAAAGAGTGTGTGGAGGACACTAGCTCTGAAGACAGTTCCCTCTTGCTTTTGATGGAAATGGTACCCAGTGAGTGCTCTGAGGCCAATAATATTCAGTGCTGATGTTGTTACTTCTCCTGAGACTTTGGGAAATTTGGAGGGAGGGGGCAGCAGAACATGCCAGTCGCAGGTGCCCAGCATGCAGGAGCAGCACATATTGTGTGAGGTTGTAAGGGGACACCAGGCCTACTAAAGATAGGAACTGACAGCTGCAGCTTGGACCAAGCATGGATGGAGGGAGGCTCTTCCTTCCTCCTCCTCCCTTCTACGCACTCTGCTTGGCAAGCTGTGTAGAGACCTTTGCTTATACAGTGTGACAGCTGCCAAAGGCACCTGCTTCTTGGACAGGGATTGCCAAGAGCAGCCTAACCTCAGCCGAAGTCTAACATCTAAGGAATGAACCATTTAGGTCTGGTCTTGCAGGGTTCAACCTAGAGCTTGGAAAAGTTTCCATTTTGGACACTGACATCCCCCCTCGTGCCAGGGTAGGCATTGGTTATGCCTGCTGGGGAGTTGTAGTCCCCCCAAAAGTAACTTTTCCAAGGTCATAGTTAAGTGGAAGAGGAAGTATTTTCCACACTGAAGTCCCAGGTTTCATCTCCAACCTCTCTTAATATTGCTGGGAAAGTATTGTATCTGAAATATGTCACTTTAATGTGGACAGCCTTAGGTGGATCCCTGGTCAAGCATTGAAGGCAGTTCCAAGCAGTGAGGTAGATGAACAAGTATAGCTTGTATTGATCCAAATCCTATTATTTACTTACTTTTTTTACTTAAGCGATCCCTCGTTGTTCGAGTATTATTGTCTTCCAGGTGTAGTGCCCTGACGGTGGATATGTAGGTGACTGTGGAGCTCTATTCTTGACCCGCATGTTCTTTAACAGTGAGGACATTGGTTTCTAGTTGGAAGGTGGTCCCAATCAGGGTTGGATTGACATGCCTTCCTCTTGGCACATTTCTCCCTTTCGCCCTCCATTCGTGTCTATTCAAATTCCACAGCACTCGTGGTCACAGCTGACCTCCAGTTAGAGTGCTCAAGGGCCAGGGCTTCCCAGTTTTCAGTGTCTATGCCACAGTTTTTAAGGTTAGCTTTAAGCCCATCATTCAATCTCTTTTCCTGTCCACCAACATTATGTTTTCCATTCTTGAGTTGGGAGTATAGTAACTGCTTTGGGAGGTGGTGATCAGGCATTTGGACAATGCGGAGTTGATGGCATAGGAGCATTGCTTCAATATTTGTGGTCTTTGCTTCTTCGAGGATGCTGACATTTGTCCACCTGTCTTCCCAGGAGTCATTCCTGTCATTCCAGGAGTTGAGTGTGACGTCTGTAGACAGTCCATGTTTCGCAGATGTATAGCAGGGTTGGGAGGACAATAGCTTTATAAACAAGCACCTTGGTATCCCTACGGATGTCTCAATCCTCAAACTCTGCTTCATTCTGAAGAATGCTGCACTTGCAGAGCTCAGGCAGTGTTGTATTTCAGTGTCAATGTTGACTTTTGTGGAGAAGTGGCTGCCAAGGTTGTGGAAATGGTCAACATTTTCTAACATTACACCATTAAGCTGTATTTCTGGCATTGAAGAGGGATTAGCTGGTGCCTGTTGGAAGAGCACTTTGGTTTTCTCGATGTTCAATGAGAGGCCGAGCTTCTCGTATGCTTCTGCAAAGGTGTTTGGAATGGCTTGTAGATCTTCTTCTGAATGTGCACAGACTACGTTATCATCAGCATATTGAAGTTCTATAACAGATGTTGTTGTGACCTTGGTTTTGGCTTTCAGTCGCTGAGGTTAAATAGCTTGCCATCTGTCCAAAAAATAATTTTGACTCTGGTAGGAAGCTTCCCATCAACAAGATGAAGTATTATCCTAAAAAGGGCTGCTCAGTCATGGATACAGCTGCTGGACTACTCAACTGCCTTGGACCTTGAGGAAGAATGACTGAATCTACTCACATGCCAGTCTGTGACTAGAGGCTTCCAGATTTCACAGTCGTACCCCCGTTGTCACTCGCTGATCACCGTGGGACTTTTTGGTTTGGTTTTATTTTTCTTTGAAGATGCCTGTGTGTGAGTTTTTTAAATGTGTGAAGTTTGGTGTACAGTTGATTAACCCACAGTCTTCACAGAGTGAGGTGCACATCCAGTGGCATGGTTAACACGACGACGGTGGCTTTTCAATCCGCTGCAGCCCTGAAGCAAAGTAGATGAGGTGAGTTCAACCACTGGACTACAACTCAGGAATCCAGGGTTCAATTTGCTCAGCCATGGAAATCAGCGGGGGCCCATCTACACCGACTATATAATGCAGTTTCAAACTGCATTGTACGGCAGGAAAGATGGGGCCGGGTTGACCTTGGACAAGTCATAGATTCTCAACCTCAGGAAAACCCTTTAATAGGTTTGTCTTAAGGTCGTCATAGGTTGGAAATGCCTTGAAGGCACATAACAAGAATAGACACAATGCAGTTGAATGGAATCTTGGACATCTCTCATTAATTCTATTGTTTTAAACCTTTATTGAAAAAATGAACATGGACATGTTTTAGAAAACAAAGTCTAGAATAAATTAATCACCATTGCAAAACATTAATACAATGTAGAGTATATAATCTGGTCTCCACAGTTAATGTCTAATTCAGCCAAGTGCATCATTCCATATACAAGCATGGCAACTTGCGGCTTTTTTCCTTTGTCTGTTGATGGATTAGCATAGCAAATAAAAGTGAACTAAGTTTCTGTAAAGTTATTTGTGTTCATGTCTTTGTTCTGTTCCTTGACACTTCGTGTTAATTCTTTTGAGAGAGAGCTAAGTCCTATATGCTTACATACCATGAGGTGCTGTTAAATGCATTTTCAGTTTGCCATGATCTCACAGCATTGAGCCAAGGCAGTTAAAGAGTCAAACTGTGTTAATTTTACAGGGTAGATTTATTTATTTATTTATTTACCACACTTGTACCCCTGCCTTTTTCACCCCAAAGGGGACACAGGGCGGCTTTACCGAGAGCAAGGTGCTGCACCCTAAGGCTGCAGAGACACCTCAAAACCATGCTGGAGCCCCAGACTATAAGCAAAGCAAGTTGTTTATTGAAGAATATATGTAAGCAATATTCTTGTGTTTCAAAGTTCAAAATAAATGAAACAAGGTTTTAGTCCATCAGGTACAAGATACTTGAGAATCTTGAAGCAAGAGTCCAAGAAAATCAAACACAAGAATAAACTTCAACAAGGTATCAAAATTAGTCCAAGGAACAGGAACAAAACTGGAACAGATAACAGGCTCTTTGGCTGGAACAAGGAATCCAAACTGCAAAACCTCCAGGAACAATGACTGGATAATCCAAAATTCCCCAAGAGCAAGAACAAAAACTGGAACAAAATTCAAAATACAAGGCTACGTGAACTTGGCATGAAAATCCACATGAAACAGGATTCTATGAGTCCATGAACAGGAACAATGCTTGATGAGCAAAGTTACCACCTCTGAAAATCTCAGAAGTAGTTCCTCTTAAAACTGAGAAGTTTGTTCAAAACCTTTTCTCATTAATAGCCTTTTCTGCATCTCAAAACCTCCCTTTCTTGTCTCTGTTGACATATAGCTTTCTTTCTGTCAACCTCATTAGTCTTATCACAACTGAAATGCTCATCTGGCAAGGGAAAGTTCGACTTTGACTGTCCCAAGGAATGCAGTTCAAGCTGCCAGTTTGAAACCATTGTGTGCCTGTTTCCGGAATCTTCAGGGAAGCAACCTCCTTTAACTCTGGCTGTCCAGGGACAGCAGGCTCATCTGACTGCATGGGAATTCTAGGCTCCAACCCAGAGTCTTCTCACAAGTCAGGTGCAGGTACAATCACAGGCTGAACAGGCCCAACCCAAGGCTCACAGGGCTCACATGATAGCTCAGGCTGGGCTACAACACAGGGCCTCCCTCGACGATCCTAACCTCCGAGGTGGATCATAAAGGGAGATATGTTCAGATAGGTAAGCTGGGTCAGAACCGTTTATGGCTTTATATGCTAAAGCCAGTACTTTGAATAGTGCTTGGTAGCAGACTGGCAGCCAATGGAGCTGATGCAACAGGGGGTTGTATTCTCCCTTTACGCTGCTCTGGTGAGCAATCTGGTTGTTGCCAGTAAAGCTTCCGAACAGTCTTCAAAGGTAATTCCACGTAGAGCTTGTTGCAATAGTCAATTTGGGATGTAACAAGAGCGTGGACTACTGTTGCAAGTCTGACTTCCCAAGGTACAGCTGCGCCTGCCACACAAGTTTTAATTGTGCAAAAGCTCCTCTTTGTCTCTAATTAAGGCAGTGAAGTCCACAATTGTCAATACTGTTAGTCTTTAAGGTGGTCCACAATTTTTATTGTAAATATTGTAGAAATGGTGGTAGGTAAAGGTAAAGGTTTCCCCTGACGTTAAGTCCAGTCATGTCTGACTCTGGGGGTTGGTGCTCATCTCCATGTCTAAGCTGAAGAGCCGACGTTGTCCATAGACACCTCCAAGGTCATGTGGCCAACATGACTGCATGGAGCACCGTTACCTTCCCGCCGGAGCAGTACCTATTGATCTACTCACATTTGCATGTTTTCGAACTGCTAGGTTGGCAGAAGCTGGAGCTAACAGCAGATGCTCACTCTGCTCCCCAGATTCGAACCTGCAAGCTTTCGGTCTGCAAGTTCAGCAGCTCAGTGCTTTAACACCTTCGCCACCAGAATGGTGGACAGAAATATTAATCCCCAATCCCCAAAGATTAAACCATCTAATTACAAAGTTTGGTTAAGTTAGTCTGTTGGAATACATCAGCAATGGGGGGCTACAGGATTATGAGAGTTATAAAATGTTTCCCTCATGCTCAGCAGCTGGACTAGGGAATTCACTGCTGTAAGATGCATTGGTATCCACTTGTTTAGATTGCCTTTTAAAAGGATTTTAGTGAGTCTTGGAGAAGGTTGCTGACTCCATGGAAAGTATCTGGAGGTAGTATACTCTGTACGGACCAGATGCTGGGAAGAGCAAACACGAGGGGCCTGTTGCTTTCAGACTCTGCTCATAAGCTTCCCAGAAATGTCCTGCTGATCCTTGTGGGAGGCAGACCATTGATCAAATCCTGCAAGGCCAGAGAAAGACTTCCTTCTGGGAATCAGCCATTTCTAAGCTTTCAGTTTTGCTTTACTGTAAATTCACTGATAAACACATATCCGCCCTGCTGGAATGGGGCCAACACCTTGCATGAGGCCAGTGAATCCAGTGGATGGAAAATCCATTGATACAGAGGGCCAACTATAATTTTTTACATGTACAGTGTTCCCTCACTTATCACTGGGGTTAGGTTCCAGGACCACCCGCAATAAGTGAAAACCTGCAAAGTAGGGACACTATATTTATTTTAATATTTATACATTATTTTAGTAGTTACACTATTTTAAGTCTTTATCAACAAATCGTGTGTTGATAAATCGCCTCCTTCTCCTCCCGTTGCTGCTTGGGCTCCTTTTCTCTCCCTTTGGCTTCTCCTTCCTCCCTTCCTTAGGCTGTAAATTGTAATTTTTTATGATTTATAATAGTATTTTAGAGTTTATTGAAAAACTGCGAAACAGTGAATCTGCAAAAAGTGAACCGCGAAGTAGTGAGGGAACACTGTATCTCTGTAACACTTTTCCCAAAAGTTCGCATTTTACTAACCATCACAACCCCATTTTCTAGCTGCTAAAGTGGAGGATAGGTTGCTGTGAGTTTTCTGGGCTATACGGCCATGTTCCAGATGCATTCTCTCCTGACGTTTCGTCCACATCTATGGCAGGCATCCTCAGAGGTTGTGAGGCATTTTGGAAACTAGGCAAATTGGGGTTTATGTATCTGGGAGAGAAAGAACTATTGTCTGCTGGAGGAAAGTGTGAATGTTGCAGTTAATCACCTTGATTAGCATTTAATGGCCTTGTAGCTTCAAGGCCTGGCTGATTCCTGATATATAAACCTTACTAGTCTAGTTTCCAATATATCCCACAACCTCTGAGGGTGCTTGCCATGGATGTGGGCAAAATGTCAGGAGAGAATGCTTCTGGAACATGGCCATACAGCCCGGAGAACTCACAGCAACCCAGTGATTCTGGCCATGAAAGCCTTCGACAACAAAGTGGAGGATGTTTGACAATGGAAGATGCAGCCTGGGTAAGTGGTGGAGTTTCCTTCTTGGCAGGTTTTTAAAGAGAGACTGGATGAGCATCTGTCGGGAGTGCCTTGATTGTGTCTTCCTGTATAGCACAATGAGGTTGGACTGGATGGTCCTTGCTATCTCTTCCAACTCTGTGATTTGGATAATTAACTCAGGCCTTGTCACAGCAGCATGAATCCAGATGTAAGGGAGGCCCAGAGTTGCTCCTTTGTCTTGAAAGGGCAAAAGGGGTTTAGGTTTTGGAACTGCTCCAGGTCTCCATCCACCTTAATCTAGCCTTCTGCATAGCCATCACAACTAGAGCTTAAGAAGTTCTTTTTCAAAAGTAACATCTTCCCATTGCCCACTGTAGTGTTGGAAAAGTAATTCATAGTTAACCACAAAACACACCACTTTAAAGGCAAACCAGTTTTATTCATCTTACTTTAAATAAGCTGTTCAATGTTTCTGAACTTCTGCTGGGAATAGAGTTCACAACCCTGGATAGCTCATTGCAGTGGGAGAAAGTTCAAACACCTTGGTTAGTTCTTTTCAAATCTGGACCAAGCCCAAGAATAGGTTGACGATTCCATCGACTTGGAAGCCACCAGCCACTGCTATCTTGATAGCGCTCAGACAAAATTATCAGATGTTAATGTCAAGGAGAACGTGTTCATCTTGGCTATTCCTGCTTCAACATACTAATATGGTTACTCCCCTCCTTCCCCCTCAATGCATAGTTGTTCCTCTGAAATCCACATGCTTGTGGATTTCAATTACTTCTCTGTGTAGTTTAACATGGTGGTTGTTAGAGCGGTCTAGCATTTCTCTGTTCTCAAATAATATGCTGTGTCCAGGTTGGTTCATCAAGTGCTCTGTTATGGTTGAGTTAGTCTGCAGTGTCTTTCATGTTCATTGATTCGTGTTAGGGCAATGCTGTATTTGGTGGTCCCTATGTAGACTTGTCCATAGCTGCATGGTATAAGGTAGACTTCTGCAGAGGTGAGAGGATCCCTCTTGTCCTTTGCTGAACATAGCATTTGCTGGATTTTCTTAGTGGTTTGGTAGATAGTTTGTAGGTTGTGTTTCTTCATCAGCTTCCCTATGCGGTCAGTGGTTCCTTTGATGTATGGTAAAAACACTTTTCCTCTGGGCGGATCTTTGCCTTTACTCTCATGGCTTGTCCTTGACCTTGCAGTTCTTCATATGTCTGTGGTGGAGTCTCCATTCGCCTGTAGAGCCCAATTTAGGTGGTTCAGTTCACCTTGGAGGAGGTGAGGTTCACAGATTCTTTGTGCACGATCTGTCAGGGCTTTGATTGTGCTTCTTTTTTGACTTGGGTGATGGTTGGAGTTTTTATGTAGATACCTATCTGTCTGTGTAGGTTTTCTGTAAACCATGTGGCCCAATTGTTGATTGGGTTTAGGGATTACTAGGACATCTGGAAATGGCAGTTTTCCTTCATTTTCTTTTTCCATGGTGAATTGGATGTTTGGATGGGTGCTGTTGAGGTGGTCCAGGAACTTGTTTACTTCTTCTTCTCCATGGCTCCAAATGGTGAAGGTGTCATTTGTTAATGTGGGATTTGTGTATTGGTAGTGTTTAAATGAAATTTGTGTCTTGCCTGTATTGCATACTGATTGCATCATCCAGAGTGTACTATAGTCTAGAAAGAGTTAATTGCTAAGAAGCTGTGATGTCCTTGATGTGTGGCTGGAGCTGGGGAGTATCCAGACACAAGTGTGTATGCATTACTGATTGCATCAGTTCAGTTCTGAGTTGAGTCGACTGCTGTCTGCTGAGAAGTCAAGTCCTGTGTCCATTGTCTTCAAGTCTGTTTGTCTTTATTACTACTTTCAGTAAAAATTGTATATAGTTTTACCATCGGCTCTGATGTCTCTTCATGCTGCGTTCCACTGACTCCATCCAACTGCTACTGCGCTGCGTAAATTACTCTGACATCATTCACAATTCTGAACCATATCATAGACTTTTTTGTTGCTGTTTCCAGGGCTTGTTTTTCAAAGTGTTCTATGTAGAAATTTGCTATGACTGGGTGTTTTATCTTATTTGTTGTGTCCCTAGTGACTTGGACTGAACTACTTTAGGACTAATTAAAAGAAAAGGATAAGACCTGGAAAATACTTGTCAAAATCTTTATCTATATCTATAAAAAAGTAAAAGTTTGTTTGTATGTATTTATTGATGTATGTCTGCATGTATTTTCCATGATGGTTCTCATATTCAGAGAGCTCTGTGATTCCCACCAACATCTGAACCAAACTTGGCACATAGACCCAACATGGCGAAATTAGAATACTGATGGGGATTGGGGGAAATTGACCCACAATATTGTGAGTTTACACACAACCAAATATCACTGTGAAATGAACTGACAATGGTTCTGGATTAAATTTGGCACTCCCCCCCCCCCCCCATTATGACAAACTTTAAATACTGAAGGATTTTGGTAGAAATTGACCTGCAATGTTAGGAGTTGTAGTTTACCCACATCATTATGCATTTTCTAATGGGTCCATTCATAAAACCAAAAACCAAACAATGACTACTTTGAATGTCTATCCTTACAAAATTCCTAACCCAGGCACAATGGGTTAAACCCTTGTGCCGGCAGGACTGCTAAGCTGAAGGTTTGGTTGCTGATCTGAAGGTTACCGAATCTGGGGAGAGTGCAGATGAGCTCCTTCTGTTAGCTCCAGCTCCCTATGTGGAGACATGAGAGAAGCCTCCCAAAAAGGATGGTAAAACATCAGAACATCTGGCAATGTTCTTGCAGACAGCCAATTCTCACACAGCAGAAGCGACTTGCAGTTTCTCAAGTCACTCCTAACATGAAAAAAAAAAAAACAACCCAGGCATCACTGGGTACATAAAATGCCTTTTAAAGCTAGGATCAAGCTGTTAGTGGTGCATTTACACTGTAAAATGTAACAGTGTGAAATAGTTTTTGCTATGGGAGCTATAGTCTTGAGCCTTCCATATTCCACTCCATGGAAACCCTGTAATGCCTGATGCCTCTCCCTGGCATTTGGGAATGGATCTCCAAAAGAGACATCAGGGTCAGCACCTTGGATAGATCCTTTAAAGTTCTGTCTAAAACTCAGAATCATTTCCTGCAATTCTAATGTGGGAGCTTATGTCACAATTGTGTAAAAACTCCTGCAATGTTGTTGTTGTCGCTTTTGCTGGCACTGTTCTGGCGAAGGGAAGCCCTTTAGCCTAGAAGCCTGGCTGGGCTCACGGCAGCCATCCTGGCACCGAGACATTTTTCGTGGCCAGAGGGACGGAGGTCAGGGAGCCCTCACGAGCCGGGCACGCACGTGTCAAGGTGGCTGGGTTGTTTGTCTGGGACTCCGGCCCCGTTTACTCTGTCAACAGGATCAAAGAGTTGCCTGTGTTTGGCAAGTAGGAGGAAAGGACACTGGAGAAAAAACATGTCCTTTCCCCAAACTCCCAGCTACCCAAAGGGAAGCAAAACAGGAGGGGAAGAGGAGGCCGAGGACAGGCAAACCAACACACCTGACAGCTGAATTAACACAATCATGGTTGTGTTGGTGCATTTATTTATTTTTGAATTCTCACTATGTTTATTAACTCAGGAAGTATTTGTTTATTAAAATCTTGATAGTCCAGCAAGCTAAAATCTTTTTATTCAAACAGGCTTTTAAAACAGAAAGCTTTTAAAACAATGGACTTTTTTTCGTGTCGGGAGCAACCGGAGTTGCTTCTGGAGTGAGAGAATTGGCCATCTGCAAGGACATTGCCCAGGGGACGCCCAGATGTTTTTGATGTTTTACCATCCTTGTGGGAGGCTTCTCTCATGTTCCCGCATGGAGCTGGAGCTGATAGAGGAAGCTCATCCACGCTCTCCTCGGGTGGGATTCGAACCTGGCAGCCTTCAGGTCAGCAACCCAACCTTCAAGTCACAAGGCTTTTATCCCCTAGGCCACCGGAAGACAATTGACTAATGCACATACATCTCAAGGCCTACGGGATGAATCCAGCCCTCCATGTCATTCTGTGTGGCCCTCCAGATGCTGAACTACAACTCCTGTATTCCTTATCATTAGACATCATGGCTAGAGCTGATGGGAGCTGGGATACAGTAAAACCTGGAAGGCTACAGTTTGTTCTGTTTAGTCAGGAGAGTGGGGTTTGAATTGAGATACAAGGCTTCTGGGTATTATGACTGACTTTAAAATGTCCTTTAACTTTTCCCCAACTTCAGAACCATAAGTTCTGTTGGGTTGCAGTTCCCGTTATCCCCAGTCCACATGATGGATACTCAAAAGTGATGGGAGTTTGTCGTTCAATAACATCTGGGAACCCTAACTGGGTAAAAACTAAAAAGCACTGACCACTATGTAAAAAAAAATTATAATTGGTCCTCTGTATCTATGGATTCTCCATTCATGGGTTCAAAGGCTTTTTGAAGGTAACCATAATATTGATTTGGCCCTCAATGAAAATGAGTTTGATTTGTTTAGATAACAAGTGAATGGAAAGTGTATGGCATGGTATAGTATGGGTGTATAGTATTAGGACTATTTTAGTAGTGAATTTAAAAGCATTATAAGTTGTCCTCCCTGAGTGCTGAATGCTTTGAGGAAAGGTCATAAAGGAGAACTGAGTATCAAAATATATGTGTTGTTGAAGGCTGTCATGGCCGGGATCACAGGATTGTTGTATGTTTTCCGGGCTGTATGGCCATGTTCCAGAAGTATTCTCTCCTGATGTTTTGCCCACATCTATGGCAGGCATAATAATAATAATAATAATAATAATAATAATAATAATAATAATAATAATAATAACTTTATTTATACCCCGCCACCATCTCCCCAATGGGGACTCGGGGCGGCTTACATGGGGCCATGCCCGGGAAAAATACAATATAACACAATATAAAAACAACATATCATAATACAATTACAACAATACAATAAAGAATCATATACAGTACAACACAAAATCCAAAGAGCAGTATAACAGGGCAGGCCGCACTGACACTCAGTTAAAACTCGGGGTGAGAAAAGGATAAGAAAAAGGATAAGAATAAAACCACAGGGAACTAAGGAAAAGATAGCAGACAGTCTAGAGGATAAATAATGGGGGCGTAACAAAAGCATGTAACAGTTACTCTCCGAAAGCACATCGGAAGAGCCATGTTTTTAGATCTTTCCTAAAGTCTGAAAGAGTGGGGGCTTGCCTGATTTCAATGGGCAATGAGTTCCATTGAGTTCCATTGAGTTGCCTGATTTCAATGGGCAATGAGTTCCTCACAACCTCTGAGGATGCCTGCCATAGATGTGGGCAAAACATTAGGAGAGAATACTTTTGGAACATGGCCATACAGCCCGGAAAACATACAACAACCCTATCAAAATATACCTTTGGGAATATCTCCTCCTTTTCATTATATATTCACATTAGAGTTCTTATAGTTTGAATCACAACAGAATAAGCATAATGTCAAAGTTCAAGTGTGTATCTATGTGCCTTTAATTTGCAAGTTGATCTATGTTAACCCCATTAATTGCATAGGTTTTTCTTAGGCAAGGAAACCTCAGGCCCCTTCTACACTGCCATATAAAATCCAGATTATCTGCTTTGAAGTGGACTATATGGTAGTGCAGACTCAGATAATCCATTTTAAAGCAGATCACATGGATTATCTGATTTGATAATCTGGATTATATGTCAGTGTAGAAGGGGCCTCAGAGATGGTTTTGTGAGTCCCTTCCTCTGAAATAGATCCTGCAGCTCCTGGTCTTCTTTGGCTCTTTCAAGTACAGGTTGAGCCCTCTTGAGGATGGGACCTAAATCTAAACAGAAAATTCATTTACGTTAATATACACTTTCTACACACAGACTGAAGATGATTTCATACAATGTTTTAAATAATGTTGTGCATGAAACGAAGGTTGTGTATGCTGAACCATTAGACTGAAAAGGTGTCTCTATCTCAGCCACCCATGTGGACAATTTTGGATTAAAGAAGATTTCTGATTTCAGATAAGGGATGCTCAGCCTTTATTAAGCAACCCTGCTTCACTTCCAGGATCAAATGGGATTTTGTGTTGATAGAATATGGCTGGCCCCTTAATACTTAAGCGGAATGAGGCAGCTGCCTCAAGCAGCAGCTGCAGAAGAATGTGGAATAGATAGGGCTGAATGTGCCACAAGACCTGATCTGTATCTGTAAGTTTTCCCAGCTGCCTTCAAGTCTAGTGGAGACCCCATTTCTATTGCCAGTAGTGAAGATTCAACACTTATTCTAATAGACGTTTGCATATCTGTTCAAGTAGGTGGTGAACAGAAGTATCATTTTGCCTTTTACCAAATACAACCACATTTACAAGAGTGTTATAAATCAGTGCTTCTGGTGTATGGGAATGGCATTTTCTACCAGACATTGGTACCATAGTTGTGCCCCTTGGTGAGAACTAGTTCTATCTTTCCTTGAAAGTCTCCATGTTTTGGCCACCAAAGGCTCACAGACTGGGATCAGATCCAGAAACCACTACTTTGAGTGCATTTGTATTATAGTACAAATATAATAATAATAATAATAATAATAATAATAATAATAATAATAATAATTTCCAATGAATCAATTGGGCCACATAGTTGTGCCTCTGTTTGTAGTCTGTCTGTCTGCAAAGGTCATGGAAAATGAACACACAAAGATACTGTGGGACTTTCGAATCCAGACTGACAAAGTTCTGGAACACAACACACCAGACATCACAACTGTGGAAAAGAAAAAGGTTTGGATTATTGATGTCGCCATACCAGGGGACAGTCAAATTGATGAAAAACAACAGGAAAAACTCAGCCGCTATCAGAACCTCAAGATTGAACTTCAAAGACTCTAGCAGAAACCAGTACAGGTGGTTCCGGTGGTGATTGGCACACTAGGTGCTGTGCCAAGAGATCTCAGCTGGCATTTGGAAACAATAAACATTGGCAAAATTATGATCTGTCAACTGCAAAAGGCCATCCTACTGGGTTCTGCGCACATCATCTGAAAATACATCACACAGTCCTAGACGCTTGGGAAGTGTTCGACTTGTGGTTTTGTGACAAGAAATCCAGCATATCTATCTTGTTTGCTGAGTCATACTATGTCGTTGTGTCAATAATAATAATAATAATAATAATAATAATAATAGATGTAATGCTTAAAAACCTTGGCCTGCACTTGAAAACAATCAGTGCTGACAAAATTTCCATCTGTCAGCTGCAAAAGGCCACCTTACTCGGATCTGCAAGCATTATTCGCCGATATGTCACATAGTCCTAGACACTTGGGAAGGATCCAACATGTGATCTAATACAAATTATTTGCTGTGTACTAATCTTGTTGAGTATCAAATAATAATAATTTTATTTATATCCCACTCCCTCTTCCTGCAGGGACTCGGAGCGTCTCACAACAATATAAAATTGGTTTAACTTCCATAGCTCAATACAATCATGGGAGTTGTCGTTTTGGAAGGTCTTTAGCCTTCTCTGCCAAAGAGTGCTGCTGCCCTATCAAAGTATAACTCAGGATCCCGTAGCACTGATGCAAGGAAATTAAAGTGGTGTCAAACTGCATTAAATCTACACTGTAGATGCACCTTTGGAATAGCTTTGCTTCAAATGAGTGATGCCCAACAAGTAGAGTAGCAATTTGACCATTGTTGTCTCTCCCAAACAGTACTTTTGGCATATTCGTGGCTGTAATCCCCATCATTCCCAGCCCATCCAGAAGGACAGGATGACTAACCACATTGGCCAGGGATGGTGCTGGATGTGTATGACATGCCAGGCCCATGAACAGTGGTTCTGTATTTATGTATTCAGCTGGACACCAGGCAAGGATCCAAAGCAGTTGAGTGCCATGGTGCTGGTGTCATCAGCCTCCCTTCTTTCTGTGGCTAAAAGGCACGTGGCATCATGTGTATAGGTCCCTTCTACACTGCCTTATAAAATCCAGATTATCTGCTTTGAACTGGGTTATATGGCAGAGTAGACTCATATAATCCAGTTCAAAGCAAATAATGTGGATTATCTGGATTATATGGCAGTGTAGAAGGGGTCATTGTCTCACACTGGTTTGGATGATGTTTTGCACCTAACCCTAATGGAAAAGGATGCAGTGGCCGGAGATTATGGATACCTTTAAATGGTACTTGATATAAGTTTTAACTGTGTTATATGATAAGTTAAATTGGGCTTTTATATTGCCTTATGATGTTTTAGCTGATTATGTATTTTATGCGGATGTATTTGTATTAGTTTTGTATTTCGTAAGAAACTTTGAGTCCCAACTATGGGAGAAAAGCGGGATAGAAATGAATTTATAAATAATAATAATAATAATGATAATAATATTGCATCTACACTGTAGAATTTATGCAATTTAACAATACTTTAACTGCCATGGAGTCCTGGGATTTTTAATATGGTGCGGTACCTACTTACATTCTACATTTGATAGAGAAGGCTAAAGACCTCGTAAAACTACAATTCCATAGCAATTAAAGTGGTGCCAAACTGCATTAATTCCACAGTGTAGATGCACCCTTAAAGGGGGTAGATTTCTGGCACAGAAGCACAAGATAGTTGCTTCTCTTCTATTGCTCCAAGCCAATAACAGAGAGCTCTACTGCAGTGTCACAGTCTCCATTTGGACACTTTGGCAGTCTTTTTGGTGGTCAGTCTGACCCCTTTTTCTTGGCTGAGATGAAGCAAATTCTTTTATTCTCGGGCCAGTTTCTCTTGGGGCTTGTGAGACAGCTACATAGGCTGCGTGGAAAGGAAATTAATGTAGGGCTGTATATACAGAGAAGAAACAAAGTTGGGCATAAAAGCTCGCAAATGCTTTTTGTCTATTTTAGACGGTGATCTGGGCTCCGTCCAGCTCTTGGTGCTAACAATAGAAAGACTGTGCACTTATTTAGCCTTTTCCTCCTTTACTGCTTTTTTCAAAAATCATTTCAGGAAGGGATGGTGAGTAAGATGTAAGATGCAGTGAGAAAGTAAGGCAGGATTACAAATGACAACATCTGATGACCATCATAAAACACACCCAAACAAATAAACCAACAAGGAAGGAAGGAAACAGCACTTAATACATGGTCCTAATGGTCCAAAGATATAGGAAGGCCTATCCTAATGGAGGAATGGGAGGCTTGTTGGGGCAGGAAATTAAAATTCACATACGCGTATCAATTAAAGGAGAACTGGATGAAGATGTTCTATAGGTGGTACATCACCCCTAAAAAACTAGGAATGATTAATAAAACTAATAATTACAAATGCTGGAAATGCGATAAAAAAGAAGGGACATTCCACCACATATGGTGGGAATGTAAAAAAGCTAAGGAGTACTGGACTAGAGTACACGAGATAATACAAAAAATGTTAAATAGAAAATTAAAAAAGCTCCCAGAACTGTACCTATTAGGAATCTTTACAGAATCTCAAGATCAGAATGAAGAGAAACTAATGACGTATTTAACTACTGCAGCAAGAATGACCTATGCCAGACTTTGGAAACAAAAAGAAACCCCCAAGAAAGAAGATTGGCTTATTAAAGTTGCCGAAATAAAAAATATGGACAGATTAACTTACATTATAGCAAAAACTCAGGGCAGGCCAAGAAAAGAGACAAATTGGCAACAGATAGAAAAATATCTGGAATTTAAAAATACGTAATAGGGAATTGAACTATTCCAGTTCAATGTAAAAACTGAACACTATATCTGAAGTAAGAACAGACTGAAACCCCCACCGAAAGGAGGAAGAAGAGAATGAACAGCAGAAACTGAGAAGGAAGAAACGAGTGTGGCCACAGATGAAATAACCGACCATTAGAGAAATTCAGATCCATTTCGCCAGAGATGTGGAAGTCAAACCACCTGCTTTCCTTTCTTAACTGAGACCCAAAGTGATGCCCTACATTAAAAAATGCAATTTAAAACCTGCAACAAATAAGTATTAACATAGAATTAAACCTAGAATTATTCAAATTGGTTCAAATCACATAAAACTATTAGTTTTGATACACTATACATCATCCTCCGACACACTGTCAAAAATTATTTTAAAAACCAGAACTTGCCACTAATGTTCTTTGAGAGGGAATTAATAGGAAGTTGGAGGAAATGGTGATCAAAGGGGAGACCAGTAAGTGTGAAAAAAAGTTGGAGTCCTCGTAGTCAACAAATTAAACATGAGCCAACAATGTGATGTGGCAGCTAAAAAAGCCAATGGGATAAATAGGAGTATAGGAGCATCTAGATAGCTATAGATCTATAACATCTAGATCCAGGGAAGTCATGCTACCCCTCTATTCTGTGTCCAATCACACTGTGTCCAATTCTGGGCACCGCAATTGAAGGGAGACGTTGACAAGCTGGAATGTGTCCAGAGGAGGGCAACCAAAATGCTCAAGGGTCTGGAGAACAAGCCCTATGAGGAGTGGCTTAAAGAACTGGGCATGTTTAGCCTGCAGAAGAGAAGGCTGAGAGGAGACATGATAGCCATGTATAAAATATATGAGAGGAATTCATAGAGAGGAGGGTGCAAGCTTGTTTTCTGTTGCCCTGGAGACTATGATGCTGAACCACGGCTTTAAACTACAGGAAAGGAGATTCCACCTGAACATTAGGACTAACTTCCTAACTGTGAGGTCTGTTCAGCAGTGGAACTCTCTGCCTTGGAGTGTAGTGGAGGCTCCTTCTTTGGAGGCTTTTAAGCAGAGGCTGGATGGCCGTTTGTCGGGGGTGCTTTGAATGCGATTTTCCTGCTACTTGGCAGGAGGTTACACTGGATGTCCCGCGAGATCTCTTCCAACTCGATTCTGTGACAAAAGAGAAAATCCATCTATCCATTCTGCTGTATGGGTTTATTCATACTATGGAATTAATGCTGTTTGACACCATTTTAGCGGCACTGCCTCAATGTTATGAAATCATGGGAGCTGTGGTTTAATAAGGTGTTTCACCTTTTTTGACAAAGAATTACTGGTGTCATGCCAAGTTACACTGAAAGCATTGACACTGTAGAATTAATGCAGTTTGATCCCACTTTAACTGTCATGGCTCAATGCTATGCAATCCTGGGATTCCATAGCATTGAGCCATGGCAGTTAAAGTGGGATCAAACTGCATTAATTCTACAGTGTGGATGCCTTCAGTGTTATAAGGATCAGCAAAGGTGTATTTCTGACTTAAAACTTTATCTTCAAAAAATCAGCTATATATTGAACAAATGGAATAAGGGAAAGGAGTAATGCCCACTGAACTAAGCCAGTAAGGGCACCATTGCCCTCTGGTGGCAGTGGACTATGCCAGGGACATCTTAGCCAGGAGATTGGGGCTATTTGGGAAATGAAAGCCTGACTCCTATTGTTTCTCTTGACTAGAGTAAGCTTATTGAATCAGTGTGGTTTATATAAGTGTTGACTTGTGGAACGTGTCTAGAGAAGGGCAACCCAAATGGTCACAGGTCTGGAAGCTGAGCCCTATGAGGAGCTGCTGAGGATATGTTTAGCTTGGAGAAGTTAAAATTAAAGGGGGACAAGATAAGGTAATGGTAAAAGTTTCCCCCCGACATTAAGTCTAGTCGTGTCCAACTCTGGGGGATGGTGCTCATCTCCATTTCTAAGCCAAAGAGCCAGCATTGTCCGTAGACACCTCCAAGGTCATATGGCTGGCATGACTGCACGGAACACTGTTACCTTCCCACCGGAGCAGTACCTATTGATCTACTCACATTTGCATGTTTTCGAACTCCTAGCTATGATATGATAGCCATGTTCAAATATCCAAAGATATATCCATGTTAGTCTGTAATGTCAGTATGAAAAAGGATCTTGTAGTACCTTAGGCCCCTTCTACACTGCCATATAAAATTCAGATTACCCGCTTTGAACTGGATTATATGGCAGAGTATATTGTCAGCCACAAAGAAAAGTTCGTTGGAACTTGTTGAAGTGATCTTCTTTATTATAGGAACTTATCCACCTTTTTCCCTGCTAAAGAAGCACATTCTCAGGAACACATCAACTTTGTTAAGTATCTCTGTACTTTCCACCGTCCAAATTCTGTTGAGAACAACGGGACTCAAATGAAGTAAATAGGGGCAGCTGGTGGCTCCATATAAATACAATAGTTAATCCACTCTGGATTTTTGTCTGATGTTCAAGGACTCCATCCTATCTCCAAGTTTGGTTTTCACATTGGATGACTTCTTGAAACATTTTCCTGTTTCCTGACAAATCACACCTCCACCACACACACTTTTTTGAAATGAGTCCTGAAAAGAACAGTTGATCCACAAAGAAGAAGCCGAGATCTGTCTTTCATGCCCCTTCTACACTGCCATATAAAATCAGATTATCTGATTTGAACTGTATTATATAGCAGTGTAGAATTGGCCTCAGAGAAACCATTGTAGGACCTACTAAAATAAATGAGATTCGTTTTATACAGCTGTGTGGAATGGGCCTACATCTCCATTTATGTGAGTCTACACCAGGCATGAGGAGCCCAGGTGGCGAAGTGTGTTAAAGCACTGAGCTGCTGAACTTGCAGACCGAAAGGTCCCAGGTTCAAACCCCGGGAGCGGCGGGAGCGCCCACTGTTAGCTCCAGCTCCTGCCAACCTAGCAGTTCGAAAACATGCAAATGTGAGTAGATCAATAGGTACCGCTCAGGCAGGAAGGTAACGGCGCTCCATGCAGTCATGCCGGCCACATGACCTTGGAGGTGTCTACGGAAAACGCCGGCTCTTTGGCTTAGAAATGGAGATGAGCACCAACCACTGGAGTCAGACACGACTGGACTTAACATCAGGGGAAACCTTAACATCAGGGGAAACCTTTACCTACCACCATTTCTACAATATGTAGGCAGGCTGTTAGGAATTATGGGAGTTGAAGTTCAAAACACCTGGAGGGCCAAAGTTTTCTCATGCCTGGTCTACACTGACCATTATAATACAGGCTAGACTTCCCAGCGATTTAACACACTGAGCCATCGGAGGCTGCTAAGGGACACTCTACCGTACTGCAAAACTCTGAATGTTGTTTCTATGTGTGGATACTGTTGGGCGAGTGGGCTTATTGACAAAAGACCTTACCCATAAATGCACAGCAGAGTTACTTATTAGCAGCAGCGTGACCCAACACCAGTGGGCAAAAGTAATACAAAGAACAAAAATACCCAGGCCAATGTTATATCTTCCATAGGAGGCTTTTCTTTGTAGCAAAATAATATGGTTGCAGTATTTACAAGAACAAGGTTTCTACAACACAAATCAAGCTTCTTATATTTCCTTCTTTGCTTCCATGCTGGGCTTCTTTCACATGCAGATAGACAGCTTCTCGTTCTCACAGAGCCTCCTCTCACACCGAACTTACACAGGAGCTTCACACATTAGCTTTTCACACAGCAGCCTTCACACTGGAGCTTCTCTCACTAAAGCTTCTCACTCCAGGCCTTCTCTCACAGTGAGGCCTACCTCAAACTGAGGCCTTCTCACCCAGTGGCCTTCTCTCTAAGGCGTTCTAACACTCCTTAGGACAACACTAGCTTTGGCCCACTAACGCTAACAGGCTTCGGCCTACTCACTCTCTTCAGGACGACACTAGCTTTGGCCCTTTCAGTGCTTGACTCACATTTTTGTAATTAAAAATACCTTGTTGTTGTTTATTTGTTCAGGTGCTTCTGACTCTTTGTGATCTCATGGACCAGCCCACGGCAGCGCTCTCGTCAGCCGTGGCCACCCCCAGCTCCTTCAAGGTCAAGCCAGTCATTTCAAGGATATCATCCATCTATCTTGCCCTTGGTCGGCCTCTCTTCCTTTTTCCTTCCATTTTCCCCAGCACCTGTGATGTCTCATGGGCCTTGTAGTCCCGTTCCTAGTACTATGGTGGCAGACGAAGAGGAAAACATGGGATTTACACCGTTTCAGCCAGAAATGGAGCCCCTGCACCTGCAGGATGTTTGCCCTCAAGAAGTTAGCCAAACAAGCCTTGGGCAGAATTCTCCCCCGTTTTCTCGAAGAGACAATTATAATAGAGATAGAGGAACTAGGGAGGCGAATCGCCGGAGCGCCAGAATCGCAGCCAAACAATTAGCTGATTAGCTCTGCTTCCCTTGGGAAATTCTAAGGAGTCATGCATCTGGACACAGTTGGGTTTCACTTCTAGTTCTCCAGGGAAAGTGTTCTTCTGGCGGGAAACGAGACCCTATTTAGGGGTTTTCCCGCGAAGGAAACCTTGCGGAGTCAATTCGTCAGCTTGTGGAGTAAGATCGTGTGTGGACTTCGTAATCCCAGCTCCTCGTTCCCGGACCAAGTTTCAAGCCGCCTTGTTTCACAGACCTTGCTACGAACCCTGTTCTTGTTCCTTGTTGCCTCGTATCAAGTCTTGCTTAGTCAAGTATCTAGTTGTTTTCCAGCCTTGTTGTCAAGCCTCCATGGACTAAAGGACCTTGTCTTCTCCCCTCACTTTGCTTGGCAAAGTGTGTGTTTCGGTTATTGGATTATAACTTTGGACTCTAATATCACATATTGGACATTGTTTTCTTGGACTATATTTGACCTTTCCTGAAAGGTCTACTTCTGAACTATATTCTTCACTTGTTTTTATTGACTTTATATATTTCCTTAATAAAGATATTAGATAGATTCTGGTCTCTGCGCATGGTTATTGGTGCTCCGCAGCCTGGGTCCTGACGGTTTGACTCCGCCACCCTAAGCACCAATTAACCTAGGCCAGAATGTCTACAGGAACCGGGGCGGAAGCCCAGCCACTCAGCTACACCATTTCCAAGAAAGAATTCGACAGGATCCGAGATACCCTCCGAACACAGGAGGGAGAAATACGGGGCTTAAAGGAACGCGGTGTCGGGCTCCCTGGCTTAGCGCTTCCAACCAAGTTTTCTGGAGAAGCCTCCAAGGTTCATGTTTTCTGTCGCAAAACTTCCTGAATCACCTTAAGGCAACATGGGGGATCGAAGACAACGAGGAGGCGGCCGGCCACAAACTCCGGCGCCTTTTCCAAGGGGACAGGGCGTTGTCCCAGTACATAGCTGAGTTCCGGGTGCTGGCCCAAAACACCGGCTGGAACGATATAGCCCTCAGAGGACAGTTTCGTGAGGGTCTCAACATCGAGATGCAGGAAGAAATCTCCAAGGTGGATCCTCCAAATTCTCTTGAGAGACTTATCAATCATTGTTTACGAGCCGAAGTCCTGCTTGCCAACAAAAAACAATGGCTCCGAGGCCAGAGTGGAAGAGCAGGAGTGAAACCCCCTGCTTCCGCCAGTATTCAGCCACGTCCAGTGTGGAGACCCCCACCACCAGCCCCATACCCCAGGGGAAGCGAGGAGGAGCCGATGCAGTTGGGCAATGTGCGCCCCAGACTAGATGTTGCCGAAAAGGCCCGCCGCCAACGTTTAAACCTCTGCTGGTACTGCGGGAACGGGGGCCACTTCGCCAGAGAATGTCCAGCCAAGAGAAAGCCCGCCGCTCGCTTGGCGGCGCCGTCCTCCGCGGAGACGGAGACGGCCGAGGCGGCTGGAGCAAAGCCGGCGGGGGAAGCCAGCGACCGGGCGTAAAGAGGCTCGCCAACCCGGTCAAAAACCCCACTCAAGAGCCGCAAACCGGGGTCCTATTTCTCCTAGTGGTCACGTTGTGGTCAGCGAAAAAAGGACCCGTCATGATCCATGCCATGATAGACTCAGGAGCAACAAACAATTTCATCGATAGAGAGTATGCCGACTCTCTGGGATTACAATATCATGATTTCAAGAACGCCCGGGTGGTGCAGGCTATAGATGGCCGTCCCCTAAAGACGGGTCCAGTAAGCCAATGGACTGAGCCCACCAGAATGTGGATAAGGGAACACATGGAAGAGATTTCCTTCTTCGTTACCGAAGTGCTCCACTTCCCTGTGATTTTGGGAATTCCATGGCTGACACTCCACGACCCAAACATATCCTGGACCAACAGAGAACTACAGTTTGCTTCTAAATATTGCCAAAACCATTGTCTTGTAGCCAAGGTCTGCCATGCCACAGACGCTGAACCCATCATCACCTTGCCCAAGAAATATTCAGACTTTTGGGATGTTTTCAATGAAAAAGAAGCCGAGAAACTACCCCCGCATAGACCCTACGACTGTGCCATTGACTTGGTGGAGGGGGCCCCGATCCCGCGAGGACACCTCTACTCCCTGACTGAACCAGAGCAAGAAGCTCTCAGGGAGTTCATAGAGTCAAATCTTCGCAAGGGATTCATCAGACCCTCTCAATCCCCAGCTGCTTCCCCGGTGATGTTTGTAAAAAAGAAGTCAGGGGACTTACGCTTGGTTGTGGACTATAGAGCATTGAACAATATCACGAAGCGGAACCGCTACCCCCTGCCTTTGATTTCGGACCTATTAGACCGGCTTCGAGGGGCCAAGGTTTATACCAAGCTGGATCTCCGGGGGGCTTACAATCTAGTTCGCATCAGGGAGGGGGACGAATGGAAAACCGCCTTCCAGACCAAATTCGGTTTATTCGAGTCCCTAGTCATGAATTACGGATTATCCGGAGCTCCCGCAACGTTCCAGCATTTTGTCAACGATATCTTCCAGGACTATCTAGATCGGTTCTTGATCATATACTTGGACGATTTTTTGGTGTTTTCTAGATCACAATCAGAGCACGAGAAACACGTCAGGATGGTGCTACAACGATTGCGGGATCATGGACTATATGCCAAGTTAGAAAAATGTGCCTTTGATCTGCAAGAAGTAGACTTCCTGGGGTACCGCGTCTCGCCACAAGGACTCTCCATGGACCCGGCAAAGGTTTCAGCAGTATTGGAATGGCGGGCGCCAACCAACAAGAAGGAAGTGCAACGCTTTTTGGGGTTCGCGAACTACTACCGCAAATTCATCCCAGACTTTGCCCGCTGGTCTGACCCAATCACCAGCTGCATCCGTGGGAAACAGCCCTTCCGCTGGACGGAGCAAGCAGAGAAAGGGTTCCAGCAACTAAAGAAGTTATTCACGACCCAGCCAATTCTACAGCACCCTGATCCTAAAACCCCTTTTGTTGTGCAGGCTGACGCCTCTGATGTGGCAATTGGGGCTATACTCATGCAACCAGTGGGAGAGCATCTTCATCCTTGTGCCTATTACTCCCATCAACTAACAGCCCCAGAGAGAAATTACACTATTTGGGAGAAAGAACTTTTGGCCATAAAGGCAGCCTTTGAAAATTGGAGACATTGGTTAGAAGGGGCCAAATTCCCCATTGAGGTTCACACTGATCATCGAAATTTGGAACACCTAAGGACCGCACGAAAGCTAAATCAAAGGCAACAGCGCTGGGCTTTATTCTTTGAACGTTTTGACTTCCAGATCCATTATGTAACCCCGGCTCAGACCAAGCAGGCAGATGCCCTATCACGGAAACCCGAGTATGCTGCAGGACGCAGAGAGACCTTCGAATCTCGATTGCTGCAGCCCGAGAACTTTGCCACGCTCACAGTGGGAAACACCAAATCCACTCCAATTGAACCAACTCCTTCTAACCCAGAACCCCTTTGCGCTCAAGAGATTAGAGCCAGTCAGCAGGCAGATGCCTGGGCTCAAGAACAGATTCGCCAAGGACTACGTTTCCCTTTTTCACTTAAGGATGGGCTACTGTGCTACAGGAATCATGTTTACATCCCTCCAGGCCCCGGCAGAGAAAAGACACTTCGTCTGTGCCATGACAGCAAACCAGCAGGGCATTTTGGACTTTTCAAAACCATGCACTTGATTCTACGAGAATTCTGGTGGCCCAAGATCCGCAAGGATGTGGAGAAATATGTCAATAGCTGTCCTGTATGTCAGCGCTCCAAGACACGAAGGGAGAAGCCGACAGGGCTACTGCATCCCCTTCCCACTCCTTCTCGCCCATGGGAGATAATTTCCGCGGATTTTATCACTGACCTACCACCTTCCCTTGGATTCACCACGATCCTAGTGGTGGTGGACCTTTTTACCAAATTGGCCCATTTCGTTCCCTGCAATGGTCTCCCCACGGCCAAAGAGACTGCAGATTTATTCCTTCAGCATGTTTTCAGACTACATGGATTGCCCAAGAGTTTAGTCACGGACCGTGGATCTCAATTCACCTCTCGTTTTTGGAAGGCACTACAGAAACTATTGGGCATAGACTCTCGTTTATCTTCAGCTCATCATCCCCAAACGGATGGGCAAACTGAGCGCACCAATGCCACTTTGGAACAATACCTTCACTGTTATGTAAACTACCAGCAGGACAATTGGGCTTCCCTGTTATCTCTATCAGAATTTGCTTACAACAATGGTGTCCAGGCTTCAACTAAAGAAACCCCGTTCTTTGCAAACTACGGTTTCCATCCACGTTTCTTCCCTTCTGTCATTGAAACCTCAGAAGTCCCTGCAGCGGAGGACTGGCTGCAAGAACTTACAGCGGTGCAACAAGTCTTGCACCAGCAACTGGATCAAGCCAAGGAGGACTATAAACGCCACGCTGACGGCCATCGCCAGCCCGGCCCCGAGATCAAGGTAGGAGATCGGGTTCTATTGTCCACTCGCTTTTTGCCCTCTCACCGTCCCTGCCGGAAGCTAGATGCACGTTTCATTGGTCCCTACCCAGTGGTGGCGCAACTTAACCCCGTGACTTTCAAACTCCAACTTCCGCGCTCCATGCGCATTCATCCAGTGTTTCATCATTCCCTGCTCCTTCCGGTGGATGGTGTCCGTCCTGATGTGGACCAGCCGGCCCCCACCCCTGTTTTGGTGGACGGGGAGGAGGAATTTGAGGTTCAGGACATTTTGGATTCTCGCTTTCATCGCCGCCGCCTTCAGTATCTCATTGACTGGGTGGGTTTTGGGCCCGAAGAACGCTCTTGGGAAGACGCTTCCACAGTCCATGCCCCCGATTTAGTTCGCCGCTTCCATCAGGCCTACCCTGCCAAGCCGCGGCCCCGCACCTCAGGAAGAGGGCCCATTTTGGAGAGGGGCCTTGAGGAGGGGGATAGTGTGATGTCTCATGGGCCTTGTAGTCCCGTTCCTAGTACTATGGTGGCAGACGAAGAGGAAAACATGGGATTTACACCGTTTCAGCCAGAAATGGAGCCCCTGCACCTGCAGGATGTTTGCCCTCAAGAAGTTAGCCAAACAAGCCTTGGGCAGAATTCTCCCCCGTTTTCTCGAAGAGACAATTATAATAGAGATAGAGGAACTAGGGAGGCGAATCGCCGGAGCGCCAGAATCGCAGCCAAACAATTAGCTGATTAGCTCTGCTTCCCTTGGGAAATTCTAAGGAGTCATGCATCTGGACACAGTTGGGTTTCACTTCTAGTTCTCCAGGGAAAGTGTTCTTCTGGCGGGAAACGAGACCCTATTTAGGGGTTTTCCCGCGAAGGAAACCTTGCGGAGTCAATTCGTCAGCTTGTGGAGTAAGATCGTGTGTGGACTTCGTAATCCCAGCTCCTCGTTCCCGGACCAAGTTTCAAGCCGCCTTGTTTCACAGACCTTGCTACGAACCCTGTTCTTGTTCCTTGTTGCCTCGTATCAAGTCTTGCTTAGTCAAGTATCTAGTTGTTTTCCAGCCTTGTTGTCAAGCCTCCATGGACTAAAGGACCTTGTCTTCTCCCCTCACTTTGCTTGGCAAAGTGTGTGTTTCGGTTATTGGATTATAACTTTGGACTCTAATATCACATATTGGACATTGTTTTCTTGGACTATATTTGACCTTTCCTGAAAGGTCTACTTCTGAACTATATTCTTCACTTGTTTTTATTGACTTTATATATTTCCTTAATAAAGATATTAGATAGATTCTGGTCTCTGCGCATGGTTATTGGTGCTCCGCAGCCTGGGTCCTGACAGTACCATTCTCTTCTCTAAGCTTTCCTGTCTTCTCATTATGTGGCCAAAGTACTTCATCTTTGCCTCCCTTCCAAAGCAGATAATATGAATTATATGGCAGTGTAGAAGGGACCTTAGAAACCTGTGACTTCCCCTTTTTTCTCCCAAATTGTGTATCATCCAACCTGAAGGAGGATGTTGGAGATCCCAAAGCTTGACATTTGCATCTGACATTTGAAGCCTATGATGATACTGCAAAACTCTTAATGTTTCACTGTGTGTGGAGACCAAGGGTAAATTTTTTTCATGACTTTTTGTTACAACAATGGCATAACCTTATCAAGGACTGTTTTGCTCCTTTTCTTTTCTGATGGCAACACGCAGCTACCTGCCATTTTTGTTTTCATGTGCTCTGGCTGTTATTTTAAGCCTTCTTTGTACACGTGCTTCCAATATTTGTGTTGTTTTGTTTCTGTCCTTGTCGTCCTATTGCAGCCGAAGGGTCAGGCGAGGTTCGCAGCAGACGCCAGCACTGGCAAGGTGCCGGATCACGGGGCTTCCTGTTGCTGCTTCCCCTTTGTTTCGAGGAACATTCAGAGGAAATGCCTTTGCAGAAGGAGACAGAATCCATGCTGTCACAGCGGAAATTCCTGAAGGGTGGCAACCTGGGTTGCCGGAGTGAAAAACGGGAAAGGCCTCCTGTCCCTTTGGTGGTTGTGTAGAAGAGGGGATTTCTGCAGATGCTGCTTGTGAGCTGGTTGCACAATGGAGAGAGTGTTCAGCCAGGGCATCAACATGATGTGTCGCACAATGTCACAGTCCAGTACTAAGCCAAGCTGGCATAATTTTACATTGCAGGCGTGGAATCTCAGACCTTGTTCTCAACAAGCCCTGTAACACATCATCTTGGGCCAACTTCTGCCAACTTAGCAGTTCAAAAACATGCAAGTGTGGGTAGATCAATAGGTAGCGCTCTGTTGGGAAGGTAACGGCGCTCCATGCAGTCATGCCGGCCACATGACCTTGGTGGTGTCTACGGACAACACCAGCTCTTTGGCTTAGAAATGGAGATGAGCACCAACCCCCAGAGTTGGACACGACTAGACTTAATGTCAGATAAAAACCTTTACCTTTACTATCAAGGCAGAAAATATAATGTATTTTAATGATGTATTTTTATAGTTTTAATTGATTATATGTACTGTTTTTGTTTTATTATTATGTTCTTGGCATTAAATATTGCCAACTGTTGTAAGCTGCCCTGAGTCCCCCCGGGTGAGAAGGGTGGGGTATAAATGCTGGAAATAAACAAATAAATAAATAAATAAATAAAATCCCACAATATCTTCTTTGAACTGGGTTATCTGTGTCCACACTGCCATATATTCCAGTTCAAAGCAGAAAATGTGGGATTTTATTCAGCTGTGTGAAAGGGGCCTAGATTTCCTTTGATCAGAAGCTGACCACTTGGAGTGCCTCTGGTGTCACTGTGAAAAGGTCCTCCATTGTGCATGTGGTAGGGCTCAGGCTGCATTGTAGTAGGTGGTCTGGTTTGCTCTTCTTCACACTTGCTTGTCATGGATTCCACTTTGTGACCCCATTTCTGAAGATTGGCTCTGCATCTCATGGTGCCAAAGTGCAGTCTGTTCAGTGCCTTCCAAGTTGCCCAATCTTCTATGTGCCTGGATGAGGGAGTCCCTCATCCAGAATCAGCCATGGATTTAGGTTCCAGGTTTTAGCCTGCCACTTTTGGACTTCTGTTTGCTGAGGTGTTCCCGTGAGTATCTCATTAGATCTTAGAAATCTATTTCTTGATTTAAGGCATTGGCTTACTGGCTGATATCCAAACAGAGGATGGACTGTAGATGTCACTGCCTTGGTCCTTTCATTATTGGCTTCTACTTTCTGGTGGATGTCAGGTGGTGCAATGCCGCCTAAACAGTATAATTTCTCCAGTGGTGTAGGGCATAGACATCCCGTGGCAATGTGGCATGTCTCATTAAGAGCCATATCCACTGTTTTAACGTGGTGAGATGTATTCTACACTGGGCATGCGTATTCAGCAGCAGAGTAGCAATGCACAAGGCAGATGTCTTCATTGTGTCTGGTTGTGATCAGCTCTAAATTGCTCAATTTCACCTTAATTCATATCAGAAAAGGAACCAGCCCTTTCCCTGTGGTCCCTTTTACACTAAAATCCAGATTATCTGCTTTGAACTGGATTATATGGTATTGTAGACTCCTATAATCCAGTTCAAAACAGATAATGTGGATTATATGGCAACCGCTCCAAGCTTGTTTGTTTTTCCTTGTTAATAATTTTTGCCATCATAACCAATATCTGATGTTTCATGTCTACAAATCTCCCTCTCTTCTTCTTCTTCTTCTTATAATAATAATAATAATAATAATAATAATAATAATAATAATAATAATAATAGAACTTTATTTATATCCCGCCACCATCTGCACAATTTTTTTTCTCTGCACATGTATTTTATGTCTTGGTTTTTAAATCATGTGATATGTTTTATGTTGTTTTATATTTATTTTGTCATATTGTTTTAATTCATGGATTGTGTTTTAACCTATGTTGATGTTGGGCTTGTCCCCATGTAAGCCACCGAGTCCCTTTGGGGAGATAGAGGTGGGATATAAAAATAAAGTTGTTATTATTATTATTTTATTATGACACAGCAAACAAGATAGATATGCTGGATTTCGTATCACAAAATCACAAGTCGAACACTTCCCAAGTGTCTAGGACTGTGTGATGTCTTCTTCTTCTTCTTCTTCTTCTTCTTCTTCTTCTTCTTCTTCTTCTTCTTCTTCTTCTTCTTCTTCTTCTTCTTCTTCTTCTTCTCTCCCAGAGGGACTCGGGGTGTCTCACAGAATACTCAAGGTATGACATACAAAATACAAGAAGTGCAAAACAAAACATAGACAATAAACAGTCAACACATCATAAATTCACAGTACCCCTGGTAGAAACAATAAAATACAGCAATTGCTGTAGATAAAAGCACAGTATTTGTCCTCAGAATTGTAAAGTGCTAATAAAGGTCCTCATATGTATTATTAGAGCCTAAAGAGGATCGAAGGCTTGTCGAAAAAGCCAGGTCTTTAACTGTGTGCAGAAGGTTTGAGGGTAGGGACTAGCCTGATCTCCCTCGGGATCTGCAAAACATTTGAGTTTGGGCAGTCCTCAACATATGACTTACAGTTAAAAATGGGGGCGAGACAACAAGAAGAAAGATAAACTTACCCCTCAGAAGGGAAATTCATTCCCGCAAGAATTATCATAGGGAAGAGGGATCTCCACTATGGACTCAATTGGCTTTTATGATCTGCACCATCATTGTATTTTGGATGAGAGGAAGGAAATGTTGTATGTGGCTGTGACATTAAGGTAAGATTCTGGTGTATAACTTTATCTTCGCCTGTAAACCTTTGGAAAATGTTCTAGTTTCAATTCATATAGGAAGGAATAGCTCAGGGGGACATAGGAATACCAGAGGGTGAAAAAATCCACCTTGATAGCCAATTCTTTCACAGTGCTGCAAAGAATGAGGCACAAACTGAATGACTATATAGCTGAGTAAGATCTTTGTTTGACAGCCTTTCATCTCAGCAAATTGTTCTTGGGTGTGTGAGTAGGTGTTCTGCGGCTGGGAGCCTGCAGTCTGATTCCTTCTCCACCAACTAGTTTTCCCTGCCCATCAATTTTCATTTCAACACCTACCTTTAAATTTCCCCTTCTGTGTTTTCAGTGATTTATTTTCTAATGCCTTGCTTCCCAACCCCACAGTCAGATATGTTTCCCTCTTAAACATGTTTCACTTCTCTTGTATATAATGTCCAGATGGAAATGAGTCCCCAGAAATTCATTACAAGATAAGGCAACTGCAATATCCAAAATAGAAACACAGAAATGCTGCCCAGTTGAGAGTAGATCTTCAGCCTGTTGGAGGTCTGGTATGGACTTGCTCAGCTATGGATCAGATACATTATGATGCAGTTAAAAGGTTATTGTGGTCATACTCCTTTGGGTATGAATGTTTCCATATAGATTACAACTAACCCTTTACATTTTCTGGGGCTAAAAGCACAGAGCAAATAATAAAATTGTTTTAATAATAATAATAATAATAATAATAATAATAATAATAATAATTATTATTATTATTATTATTATTATTATTATTATTATTATTATTTTCTGTTGGTCATAGGAATTCTGTGTGCCAAGTCTGGTTCAATTCCATCGTTGCTGGGTTCAGAATGCTCTTTGATTGTAGGTGAACTATTAATCCCAGCAACTACAACTCCCAATCCCCACCTCACCCCACTAGTATTCAAATTTTAGGATATTGGGTACAGTATTTGCTCCAAATTTGGTCCAGTGAATGAAAATACATCCTGCATATCAGATATTTACATTATGATTCATAACAGTTATGAAGTTGCAACGAAAATAATTTTATGGTTGGGGGTCACCACAACATGAGGAACTGTATTAATGGGTCGCAGCATTAGGAACCACTGCTCTAGAACAATTCAGTGGTCCAACTTCTACCAAAAGCTGACTTTAATACATGAAGAGGTAGAGTTGGCTGGCAATTCATTCTCTTGGCCCTTCAGTGTGATTCTCCAATACATTTCCAACAGATGTTTACCATACAGTTGCACTGAAGGATCTAGAAATTGCCAGAGATAATATTTTAATCAAGTCCTCAAAAATCACATATAGAGGACTGACCATATTATGGTCATTTTGATGTGTTCATAGGGGCCGAAACAATCTGAATTAGAACCATTGGATCAATAACTTTACCTGCATGTTGAATCACGATTGATTGAATGGCTCCACTCCATATGAGGCTAACAATAGGATTCCTGGTATCTATAACCTGCATATGTTAAAAATAAAAGGATTCCTCCTTTCCAGTTTTTAATCCAATATCCATTGACACTTGTATGTGTAAGAATGGAGCCTGGCATTCTGCTTGAGACTTTGTTGTTGTGTGCCTTCAAGTTGTTTCTGACTTATGGCAGCCTTAAGGTAATTTTATCATGGGTTTTTCTGTAGCCGTCTTCATTAATGGCTTTATCCATGTGTAAAATTGAACCGTGTAGTCCATTATTCAGCTAGGATCATCTACGACATTAGAACAGATAGGCATGTGTCACACAGTAGTAGCCAATGGAGAGACTGATGCCTCAAGGCCTGATGCACAGTGAGCACCAATTTGTCCCAGATGTGTGTCCATACATGGGCTGGAACAGGATGTGTTTGATATACATCAAATGTGCCTGATAGCCATTCGAAGATGAGCACTGGAAGCACTCCTCTTGTCAGTCCCAAATGTACATCTTTTTCAATTCACCAGCAAAGTTTTCATTTCTGCAATGTAGCTACAAATTTGTAAAGTTACAAATGTAGACTGTGTGGCCTGATCTATGCTGCCATACACTGCATTATATGGTCAGTGTAAACCCAAGTACGGTTCAATGCAGTTAAACTGTTTATATCAACAGTGTAGATCAGTTTCTCAAACTGTGCTCCTCCAGATGTTTTGGACTTCAGCTCCCAAAATTCCTAACAGCTGGTAAACTGGCTGGGATTTCTGGGAGCTGAAATCCAAAACACCTGGAGGAACAGTTTGAGAAACACTGGTGTAGATCCATATTTTCTAAATGAACAAAGTCTCAATAGTCTGAACGCATATTACAAATATCCCATGACCCAAAATACAGTAGAGTCTCACTTATCCAAACCTCACTTATCCAAGGTTCTGGATTGTCCAAGCCATTTTTGTAGTCAATTTTTCAATATATCATGATATTTTGGTGCTAAATTTGTAAATACAGTAATTACAACATAACATTACTGCGTATTGAACTACTTTTTCTGTCAAATTTGTTGTATAACATGATATTTTGGTGCTTAATTTGTAAAATCATAACCTAATTTGATGTTTAATAGGCTTTTCCTTAATCCCTCCTTATTATCCAAGATATTCACTTATCCAAGCTTCTGCCGGCCCGTTTAGCTTGGATAAGTAAGACTCTACTGTATCACTAAAATGAGATCTTTTTCCATTGGTATGTCAGTAAAGACATCAGTTAATAACAATATCTTTCATAGCTTGCTTTTAAATGTATCATACCAGTGCATCTATATTCTATAGCAAAGATGAGTAAAAGGTAGATCTGGATTGAGGCACAAAAGAAGACCTAGGGAACTACAGACCAGTCAACAAAGAATCATAGTTGGACGAGACCTTGTGGGCCATCCAGTCCAACCCCCTGCCAAGAAACAGGAAAACTGCATGCCTTCAATATTAGGAAAAAGATTGAAATAGATTATTAAGAGATTTGTTTGCAAGTCTCTCGATGACAATGTAGGCCTAAATATCCTAAAGGCACCAGGTTTTTGGTTAGTATGGGAAACTGCCAATGAATACCAAGTGCTATAGACTATATATCCCAGAAGGATGGAACTGACAAAAATGCTTTGTATTTCTTCACTGTCTCCTTCTTTGGTTATTTTTAAACAGAGGCTGGATGGCCCTCTTTTGGGGTTGCTTTGATTGTGTCCTCCTGCATGGCAGAATGAGGTTGGACTGGATGACCCTTGAGGTCTCTTCCAACTCTGATTCTATTGGCAAAACATTTATAGGGTGCCTACTTTAAATGTCACATGATCATGCATTCGTATGAGTAGGAATCACATCGTTACCGGGGCCCACTTTGATCGGGGTCCACTTTGACCAGGGACCACTCTCCAACATTAGTACCAAAAGGGTTATGAATCAGGTTTTGGTCAACTTTAGATTTGATTTGGTTATTTGGGGTGCAGATTCAGAAAACTGCATTGGATAGACCATATCAGCTCTAGTTTCTGATACAGAACATATGCCATCCAGTAGTTGCCATCTCCTCGCTCACAGAAAACCATATTTTATAATTTAGAAAACCATATTTAATAATAACATAAAATAAATAAACAAAGAGGAAGAAAGTTCACAGATTGAATTTTTGTTCAGGTTGAGAACCACTGCTCTACGCCCTGCAGAGTTTTGTGAAGCAATATTGGCAGCATTTTTGTAGAATGGCAATAAAATGTGAAATTTTAAAAGTCTTAAAAATCCAGCATATGTTTTCTATACAAGTATGAAGCTTCCATTTGACTTAGAAAATGCAAAACCCAATTTGCTTGTGCTGTGGGGGAACAGAGGATCTAAGTGCCCATTAGATGGCACCAGTGCACCACTGAATCAAAAATGCCTTTGGTCAAATAAGGCGCAAAAACTCGAATAGGAAAGAAGCCACTATGGAGGGCAATCAATAATGGAAGAAGGTAGCTTTGCAATTTTTGTCTTGTCATTTCATTAGTAGACAGACTGGTTGAGCCGTTCCCTCCTTGTCATTGCATAAGGCAGGAAACAGCCTCCCCCTCCTAGTCCTCCTGCTGAAATAACCACAGAATCAAATATCATGATAATTTTTATTTTATTTATCTTATTGATGGATGTTCTGGATGTTGGATTGGGAAGAGTGAAGGGAGGTATTTACAGGAAATGTCACTTTGGCCCAGACAACGGGCAAAAAAGGGGAGATGGTAAGAGCCTTGAATTTTACAGAGGACAGTCTGCTTGTTTGAAGGGCTTTCAGGGAAGATTTGTTGAAGAGCTGCCTCCTGTTTCAAGTCTGGCTTGAAGGAAAAAGGGCAATGAGAAGGGAGCCAAAGGGTCTTGAGGAAACTCATCAACTCTTAGCACCTGCACAACCAACCAAAAAGGCAGGCAGATCCTCTGGTTAAATCCGCCACTGCTTTGGTGAGACGATTCGTTTTCATTGTTGTAGCCGTTGTATGTCTTAAAGTTGTTTCCAATGTATAGCAAGATCTGTTCAGAGGGAGTTTGCCTGTGCCCTTCTTTGAGATTGAGAGTGTGACTTGCCCAAGGTCACCCAGTATCAAAGCAGGGATTTGAATCTTGGAGACTCATAGTTTAACGCTCAAACCACTACGCCATGTTGGCCCAAATTAAATTAAGCCTACATTTGCAAATATATGCACCGATAAACATCTGCAAATGTGTATTTCCTTTTAAAATATACCGATACTTCCATCTAACTCCATATCATTCCATTTTGCTTCTCACCCAAGATACAAACATGGCCAGTCTTTTTCTCTACTTAACATGAGATTCTAATTTTTCTGCTCAGGTTCATTTCATCTCACCAAAACCAGGAGGAGGGCAATGTGTGCTTCACAGCCAAGTCAGATTACTATACAGATCAACCCCCCACCCCTTTGCTACTGAAACATTGCCTGTAAACGAAGTCCCTTGCAATCTCACCAGTTGTGGTGATCTCTTAGCATTGAAATCCTAGATCAATGGTTCTCAACTTGTGGGTTCCCAGGTGTTTTGGCCTTCAACTTCCAGAAATCCCAGCCAGTTTACCAGCTGTTAGGATTTCTGGGAGTTGAAGGCTAAAACACCTGGGGGCCCACAGGTTGAGAACCACTGGCCTAGACCAAAGAGGCACCTTGAGAGTTCAGGTGCTGCTATATTCCCCAATCCTCTTACACAGATCATGAAATAGTTACTCTTTTTGGAATATAACTCAAATAATTCCCCCCAGTTAGTTAACTGGGGGGATTCTGGGAACTATAGTCCATTTACAAGTGTTTCCAAAATCTCTCGCAATTTGCCATCTTCTATCCTGTAGTTCCACAATAAGATTTGGGTTCTGAACCCTTTGCTTCCAAGATCAGTCAGAATCTGATGCACTGAGGTTATTTAGATGATAGATTCTTATCATGATAGAATCCATGTGTATATCTTGCCTCTTTCAAGTCTCCTGTCAACTTATGGCAACTCTACAAATTCCATAGGGATTCTGAGCCAAGGAAATATGATATTTGGCCAACTAAGGAGTCAATTTACCACACCTGAATTGCTAACTCGTTTTGCCTTTCGTCTCATCCGCCTACAGAGAGCCTAGGTATCATCAATAATACAAAAGTAGAACGTCCTGCATTGGTTTGGTGACTTGTTCTAAAAGGTGATTTAAATGGTATTTTAATTGATTTCTTTAAATAACTGTATAGGTTTAATTCTATTTAATAGTTACCTATTGCACTGATTTAATTGTATTGCTTTTTAAGTGTGATCTGCTTTGGGTTCCAGTGTGGGGGAGGGGTAAGCAGGTTATAAATAAATGTATCAATATTTACAGTATTTGGACTACAGCTCCCAGAATCCCTCAGGCAACCTGGGCATCAGCTGCCATTCTGGATAATTTGTAGTTTAGCGATGCACCAGAACTCTGGCAGAAACTCAAGACCTTTAAAATTACAACTCCCAGGATTCTGTAACATTGAGCCTTGGCAGTTATAGTAATGTCAAACTGCATTAGATCTACAGTGCAAAGGAACCCAATTTCATTTAAATTGGGAGAGGTCCTGTAACAACACAGGACAAATAGTACAGTTGGGAATCACAGCTTAATTCTTAGAGGCAAAGCCCAAGAAGGAATCTGGTAACTCACCCCAGTGACATTTTGGGGAAGAGGAAGGGTATGGAAATGAAGAGAATCCCAACCCTGGGATGTCTCCAGATAGAGTTGAACTACAACTCCTATCATCCCCAGCCAGCATGGTAAATGCTGCTATGGAGAATACAGGAAACTCGATGGCTGCTTTGATGAGCATCATCGAGGGGAATGGACTGCTGCTGGAAAACCTGCAATAAAACTAGCCACAAGCAATTCTTAAAAGATCAAACATAGCTGGAATTTTTAATACTGACTGTGCACCGCATACCCTTGATCTCTATCATCCTATCAAGGCTCATGAAAAATTGACAAGGCTAAGGCTCATCGCGGCGCAGGGAAACTAAGTGGTGAAACGTAGCTAAGAAATGATAAGTTGATCTAAGGTACTCTCCTTCTCCAAAAGGCACGAAACCTTCTGGTCTTTTTCCCCTCCTCCCTCTGCTTTTGTTACATAAATTAACTTCTGCTGACATTGTGAAATGAGGCTGCAGCCACAATCCCAAGCCACGTTTGTTTAAATATGCAGCCACATCAAGGACAACAACAAATATCAGGTTTGGAAGATTGGGAACCACAGCTCAGGTGTGGCAGAAAGCGAAAAAATATATTGCATGCATTTGAAATCAGGTAACAGGAGGGCAGCCTGAACAGTGGCAGCTATAAAAGCAGCCACTCAAGTCTGCAATGCAGAACCTGCGACATCCTGCAAAAGACTAGATGGATCAAAAGCAGGCTTATGAGCTGCCAATGCAAAAATCATTTGCCAGATAGGTCGATGATACTGAGAATTTTTTGAAGACAACTGGGAACCTTAAGGTATCTTGGGGTGCAACCTATATTGTAGAATTAAAGCAGTATGGCACTCACTTCAACTGCCTTGGCTCAATGCTATGGAATTATTGGAGGCAATAGTGTTCCAAGGTCTTTGGCATTTTCTTCCAAAGAGTGCTGGTGCCTCACCAGACAAAGTCCCCAGTGGTCCAATAGGTTAAACCCTTGTGCCAGCAGACTGCTGACTTGAAGGTTGGGTTGCTGACCTGAAGGTTGTCAGTTCAATTCCAACCCAGGGAGAGCGCAGATAAGTTCCCTCTGCCAGCTCCGTGCGGGGACATGAGAAAAGCCTCCCACAAGGATTAAAAAACATCAAAAACATCCAGGTGTCCACTGGGCAACGTCCTTGCAGACGGCCAATTCTCTCACTCCAGAAGCGACTTGCAGTTTCTTAAGTTGCTCCTGACATGTAAAAAAACTACAACTCCCAGGATCCCATAGGAATGAGCCATGGCAGTCAACCTGCGGCCAAACTGCATTAATTCTGCTGTGTAGATGCACTCCTCAAAGCTTTATAGCATTAGTAAGGAACTTATTTCAGCCTGTTAACCTAATTCAGTTTCAGAGAAATTTGGAAGGAGTCCATATTCTTAACTATGGGCAAGGTTGAAGGCCAATACTGCATCCCAAAATACCAGGATATTTCCATTTCAGGCTGTTGCTGCTAGAAACCGAATCCTCCAGAGAAGCATTTTAGCCTTTTATAATGGAAGAAAAGATTTATAAGAGCATAAAAACAATAAAACCTGGTGCTATTCTGGGAAATGGGGCAGTCCATCATGGTTCAAAAGTCCAAATTAAGTCCCACAGACTGAAATCCCTGACCCTGCCTTGAAGGAATGGGATGTAGATAAACATATTTCAATACCAGAGGCTATATTTGGATAATGATTCAAAACTTCTCAAAGAATGGGATGCAAGTGTAATTGATCAATCAGTGTTTGCTTCCCAAAATGTGCTTAGTGGTTTTGTGCGCACAGCTCAGTATCCTCAGCAAAAGCATTTCAAAAGCAATTTAGAAAACCCTCCTCTTGAGACCTTGAAACACTGCTGTCAAGACTGGATGCCAGTGAGCACCTTGGATGTTTTGCTTTTAAGTGGGGCAGGTATACAGTAGAACTGTTAACAACACCACACTAATAAGCAATCCTATCAACAGTTAATGATTATGATTATCGCATTTCTTCGATATCAACCCTAATTAATAATTGTTTCCATGTTCTAGTAAACATTTGATCCTTTTCATCCAGTTTCACTAGGTCTTGCACTCATAGAACGAAATATTCTTCCTCCCAAGGCTGTCAAGTTCAAAAACACTTTTTAATAACTCCAAGTAATTACAGACAGCCCCCAAGTTACGAATGAGATAGGTTTTGGAGGTCTGTTAAGTTGAATTTGTATGTAAGTTGGAGAAGGTACATTTTTAAAGTGTAATGCCAGCCATATATATATATTTATATGTATGTATGTGTGTGTGTTTAGGAGCTCCCGATGGCGTGGTGGGTTAAACCACTGAGCTGCTGAACTTGCTGACTGAAAGGTCTGCATTTCAAATTTGGGGAGTGGGGTGAGCTCCCACTGTCAGCCCCAGCTTCTGCCAGACCAGCAGTTTGAAAACATACAAATGTGAGTAGATTAATAGGTACCACTCTAGCAGGAAGGTAATCCATGCAGTCATGCTGGCCACATGATCTTGGAGGTGTCTACGGACAATGCCGGCTCTTCGGCTTAGAAATAGAAATGAGCACCAACCCCCATAGTTGGACACAACTAGGCTTAATGTCAGGGGAAAACCTTTATGTGTGTGTGTGTGCGTGCACGTACACACACACTTTAGATAGCCTAGGGAAGGGTCAACACCCTTGTGATGTCTGTGTCTCTGTTCAGAAGATTTCACCTCACTTTCTGTCTCTGTGATCATTGGATTTGAAAAATTTGGCTTGTTGTGGAAACAAGGATTGGTGATAAAGCTTCAGTAGAGGCACCTTTTCCCCTTGATAACTCTTTCAGAAGTGAATTTCCTTTCCTAGGGGCATATTTCTCTCACTTTCTGTTGTCTTACCCCTGTTCTTAATTAGGAGTCATTATTAAGTCAGATGTTTGTAACTTAGGGACTGCCTGTACTAAACATTTAAACCTCCCTCCTCCCCAAAAAGCCACCTCTGAGTGAGATCTGAGATTCGCTGCACCTTTGCATTGCACTGAAAGCAGAGCTGAGATCTCCCCAGGTGGGAAGCACATTCAGAAAGGCTTCGTGCCATGTGAAAATGATTCAGAGAAAGATCCATTGTGCTGTCATGTCACCCGTCTTTGTGGGAGATGGTTGGTATTTTGACAGCAGATCCTCACCATCCTTCCACACAATTTGACTGCCATCATTCACTTATAATGAGCAAGTCAAGTTCCTCCTGGAACATGGTTTGCTGCCGACAGGGCACAGCAGAATCAGCACCTGGTCCTCCGTGAAAGCAGCCCTGTCTTAATGCTGTGGTTGGTCCTCACTTCCAAAATAATTTCCCTACCCATCTCATTCTCTCCCGTCCCCACTAACTCTTTTGCCATAGTCCCCTCTCTGGCATATTTTTGCACTTGCGGTGAAAGAGCTGACAGGTGCCTTCCCACTCTCAGGAGGAGAGACTCTATAATTAAGAAGTGCCAAATGGGGAATCGTCTCCCACTTTGTATTTTTTTTTAAGAGCAAACAACACTCTTCTCACTATTAGGTAAGCTCCTCTTTTGACAAGCATCTACCTGAGCTCTGATGTCACATAATTAAAAACACAGCAACAGAGGTGTGTTTTTGTTTTGTTTTGTTTTTGGCAATGAACCATCATGCCTTCTTTCTGAAACATGGCCCGCTGTCACATTCTGCTACTCTTAATTTATTTATGGATTTCCCCTCCTCCCTTAACTGTCTCATGAGCAGCATTTCAAGCCGATAACAATTTTTTTCCCCCAGCGAAGATTAGAAAGGCAAAACATCAAGCTCAATCCTTACCCAGAATAAACGAAAACAGCCTTGCTCCCATTCAAATGCAAGGGTTTGGTACAAGGGAAGGGCTTTATAGTGTGTCTACCAGGGATAGCCGTCATAAAATGCCCTTGGAGGATATGTGAACCTTGACAAATCAGTGGGGCATCATAGGAAAATATGGGATGTGAGGTGTCTGATAATTGTTTCTGCTCCTACCTTCCAGTATAGTCACCCCTGGGAAATTATTAAACCAACCTATTATCACCCAAGACCTATCATGCTCTGCCAGGTAAAATCTGTGAATTCTGACTTTTATCTGGAGAGACAGCAGTTTACTCATGTGCTCTTTCCTTTGGGATCCCTTCTGTTTCCAACATATTTCACACTTAACTCTTTACCGCTCTCAACCTTGGCCGTATTACAATTGGTAGAATATTATATTATACCTATGGCTAGAAGCACAAGCTACACACAGAGGAGACCATCCTGCGATGGGTCTCCTACAAACTCTTGGCAGCAGGAATCCAGGCACTTTTTGTAGACTGCACCAGCTGCCTCCAAGTTGGGCTACTGTCATGTGCTTTACACAGGGCTGCCTTTGAAGACAGTTTGGTAGCTTCAGTTGGTGCACAATCCAGGCACACAGTTTTTTGACAGGAGCCAGAGAACATGTAACAAGGCTTTTGTTCCAGTTGTTCGATGGTTAACTGTTAAGAGCATAGATCAGGTTATGCTAATAAGATTTTGTCCACATGAATTTGGAAGCTCGGTTTGCAAGCCCACCAATAAAATTGGCTAAACTGGTGAGCACCAGAAATGAGGCTTTTTTGGTGCTGCCCCCAGCACGGATGGAAGTTGCTACTAAATTTATTTATACTTGGCCCATTTAGCAGCAATCATTCAAGAAAACCTTGAAGATCCTTCACAGGAGTCATTCCTTCAAAAGCTAATAGCAGCAATTTTTCTCTTTGAGTTACACTTATCAGATAGGTCAAATTATAGCTTGCATCATTTACTTTGTGAGACATCTTATAAATACTTGTGATAAATAAATATTCCTTTACTTCAGCTTTATATCTGATATATAGTTTTGTAAAAACACCAATGTTGGTGTTCAGTGTGGATAAATGATGCACATTTGGGATGAGTGGGTAGATAAAAGACCTATTTTGGATGGATGTCTATGTATCTCTATGTTTACAGTAAGAATTCCTTTATCTTTGGGGAATACGTTCCTGGCCAGACTGCAGTTACACGAAACCAAGAATATGACTGAATACTATTGATTTATCTCAACTTTGAACCCAACATGCACAGAGTTGTGTTGGAGGAACTAGAAATCCCTTTTGCTTGGCCCTCCAATACAACTCTACAGAAACCTACAGAGGAAATATACTATAAAATTGTCAGGAAGACCTAGCAAATTCCCAAAGAGATCATTTGTCCCTGGACATGGGTAGGTGAAACCTTGGATATGGATCCATGTCGAGCACTGTTCCAAAGATAGGTTTTAGTGAGCTCAGAGCAAGGAAATTGCAATGAACTACCATTTACTCATTAGGACAATCCCTCCAGCGATTGACACCCAGAGTCTGAAAGCAACTGCTACGGACAAATAACAAGTTACTTGTAGTTTTCAACAAATGAAGCATGATTGCACCACACTGTAATTGCAACGTGCAACTACAAGTAACTACTTGCTTCTAAGATATAGTTGGCAACACTGGTGGAGGGGGGGGGGGAGTGAAATGCAAAATTAGATCGTACCCCTGATGGCCAGAGATTGTTTGCTTGTTCTTCTGCTTTTAAAGTGCCATGTACAGTGACGGTGCGATATAAATATATAAAGGAATAAATTTTATATTAGCTGGCCTCTCTGGAAATCCTTGCAAAATGGTCTCATGACCCTCTGGACCTTGGGTGCCCCTCCATCCTGCTGGAGTTTGGGTAACTGGACACAGCCCAGTTTCCTTGGTCTGAGCATAAAGAACCAGGAAAGGTCCACCCAACTGGAGGGCCAACTCACACTCCAGAACCTCTATTCCATATCACCTCTCTTGTTCTCCAAAATGAAAGGGTTGCCTCGGAGTCTCCCCTGGACATGTCTACCCTTGGAAAGATGGGGCTCTGTTTAGGAGTCTCCTTAGAGTGGCCCATTTCCCTCTCCATCCTTCTTTCCTGCAGCTGAGGACATCTGGTACTGTAGTGAACCTTCAAAACAAGACAAAAGGTGGTTCCCTGCATTGATGACGGAAGAGACAGAATAGTGTCTGCCACGTCAGTTTCTTTTGTTGGGAGAAACTCGTATGAATATGGAAGATGGATTGAGGAGCAGAGCCTACTATAAGCCATTTGAGGGTAATGCCTATCTGTCTAGGGAAGACGTAAATTCTAAGAACCCGTCCTACTTTTTGCAAGGTTGGGAGATGGCCGAGAGCCCAACACACTGGACCTAAAACAGTACACAGTTTGCCTATTCTAAAGGGGCTCTGAAGATAAAAGCATGGCATGGCAACGGAGCTGAGAGCAGTGTGAGGTCCAAGCTGATTCTAACTATTCATAACTCCATCCTACCACACACAAATGGCCCTTCCAAGGCCGCCTTCTGCTTCCCTCAGTAACCAGAGTAATTTATCCCTCTTGTATTTAACCAGCAATAGAGGCAGCTTGTGTGTGGATTTATTAGGCCTCTGTGAGTGTGCCTCTGTGTCAACTCACTTGTGGAGTATTATATGGACTGCAGCCATACATGGAGGGAATGTACCCGAGTGGGATCTCTAGTGTAACTCTTGGCACTATATAAATATGGCGTAGTAACATTAGTAATAGTGGTAATACTCAAGGGACTCATGTGTTGTGGTGAATTGGTCAATACCACGAAGGCCTAATTCTTCATCAGAACGTTAGACTGTTTCCCCAATGGGCATGGGGAGAGACTATAGTGATGGGTCAATATTGCCGTCCCATGTACAAGGGGAACAGTTGAGGTTTCAGTGAGGTGTTGGTGGCTGCCCCTCTCATCTGACATGACCTTACTTAACCCTCCCTCCCTGACTTCTCCCTTTAGTGGCATCAATCTGAGGAGCTAGCACCATTTTGTGTAGTTTCTGGTGACCTCAAGAGGAGGGCACCGTGCCTTCCTTCAATGATGGGTTGGGGGGCATTCAGTGTTTGGCACCCACTGCTCACCAGCCTGGGTGAGGCAGTGGTCTCATAGTACACCCACCCAAGCTCTCCTGGTAGCCATTTCTGAAGACTAAGCATTGACACCTCACTCCTTAGTGGCCTCGGTGAGACAATGCTCAGCCCCATCGCTACCCCGTGGCCTGCCTTTGCAGGTTTTGCGTGGCGGCTCCACCCAGGAGTTGTGGATGACTGTGCCGCCTGGCGCAGGGTCCACCTGCAACGCCGACACCACCCGCTTCTTCAGCTTGCTGCGGAGGACATTGCGCAACTTCTGGCGGGTGAAGGCATAGAGGAGCGGGTGGAAGATGGTGGTGCCATAGGCCATGGCTAGGAAGCAGATACGTAGCTTGCCCAGCAAGGGGCTGGGCCCGAGGCACAGGATGAGCAGATTGGCGATGGACAAGGGTGCCCAGCACAACAGGAAGGTGGAGATGATGAGCAGGGACATGCGGAAAACCCGCCGCTGGCGCTCCCTCCGGTCCCGGTGGCGCTTGACCGCCCGCCGCAGCGCAATGATGACAGAGACGGAGGCTTGTACTCCCATGGGGGGTGGGGCGGGGAGCGCGGGTATGGGTTGGGACCGCCGCTTGGCTTCCGCTCCACTGCTCACCATGATGGTGCCAGGCTCGGCTGATTTCCGCCGCTTCCTCTTCTTGGTCTTGCGGCGCTGGCTGCGCTTGAAGGTACTGCCGATGCTGATGTTGAGAGCCTGTAAGATCTTCGCGTAAGTGACCAGCATGACAGCCACAGCGGCAAAGAAAGTAGGGATTTGGATAGCCAGGTGATAAGAGGTGCCTAGCTCGGCGTGGAATTCCTCTGGGCCCACGCAGAGCACCGTGCGGTTCTGCCAAGTGCTGGCATGGCCAAATTCGCCCTCGAGAAAGGGTATGAAGAAAACAGCCAGGGACAGGACCCAGACACCGGCCAGGAGTAAGATGGCACGGGCTGGGGTCAGCACACGCTGGGCCGGGCGCACAGAGATGTCATAACGGTCCAGGCTGATCACCAACACATTAGTGGCCGTGGCTACGCTGCTGAAGGTGATGCAAGCTTCATGGAAGCAGCAGAGTAGGGTGGTGGCACGGTCTGGTGGCACCAAGACCACCACCATGGTGAGTGGTGCACAGACCACACAGATGAGCACGTCCAACACGTGCAAGTTCATAGTCACCATGTTGCTGACAGAGTCGACGAGGCCAGCCTGGAGGCAATACAGCACTAGTACAGTCAGGTTGCTGCTCACTCCCAACACAACCTCCAACATCAGGAAGCCTGTCAGTGAGACCTGGAAGCCCAATGGATAGGGCAGGGTCCAGCTGGGGTCTGGAGTTACCCCGTCCGTCGTCTCCAGGATGGTGTCAAACATGGGACTCTCCATGGCTGAAGTGAGGGCCAGGGAGGTTTGGGCATAGTCCTCAGACTTGCCTGAGGAATTGCGGGCAGTCATTCACCTGCAGAGAGAGAGAGAGAGAAAGACTCCAATATCAGTATGAAAACAACCTTTGTAATGACTCCAATTGCCCAGGACAGAATTTGCAGCAGGGGCTATGGAGCTAAGGCTTGGGAGCAACCTATTCTTATGGAATGAACATCTTCACATCACCAAGCCCAGGGGTAAGCAAAAAGCATCCTTTATCCCATACTATACCCTAATTTTTTTAGTAGCTTTAAAAACCTGGCTTTTCCAGTATGCCTTCAATAATTGACTACAATGACAGTTCCCCCGCCCCCCCCCCACATTGACAACCACCGTGCCTGATGTATTGTCTCTCTGCCCCTTTAGTTGGTAATCATCTCTCATTTACCCCACCTCCGAATTTCCCAGTTAACATTGAAGCATTTTATTATCTACCTCATCAGGTTTTTAATCATACACTCCTTGCACTTTTGCCCAGTCCTCTTTTATTAATTGCTGTTTTGCTTTTATATGGTGGTTTTTATTTAATCACTACATTACTGTTTAATATGGTGTTTTATTCTGTTTAATTTTTGTTGTTGTTGATGCTTGTTTTTTTCTGTATGTATTTTATCCTGTTTTAATGTGATTACCTGGGTTTGGCTCCATGTTAGTCGCCCTGAGTCCCTGCGGGGAGATGGAGGCGGGATATTTAAAAAAGTTATTATTATTATTATTATTATTATTATTATTATTATTAGCTTCCTTCCAAATATCCCAAGTATGTTGAACAAAATATTAGATGTATGTGAAAAAGACTGGCTGATTCTGGAAGCACCCACAAGTAGCAATTTCCTTTAAGACAAGGGAAAAGTTTTTCTCACTTTGTCCTACATCTCAGTTTTATGAATTCAGAAATGAACTTCTAGTTTTATAGATGCATAACAAAGAGCCTCAGATGGTGCAGCAGGTTAAATCACTTAGCTGCTGAACTTGCTAACTGAATGGTCGGTAGTTTGAATCTGGGTAGCAGGGTGAGCACCCACTGTTAGCCCCAGCTTCTGCCAACCTAGCAGTTCGAAAACATGCTAATGTGAATAGATCAATAGGTACTGCTCCGGTGGCAGGGTAACCGTGCTCCACGCAGTCATGGCGGCCACATGACCTTGGAGGCATCTACGGACAACACCGGCTCTCTGGCTTAGAAATGGAAATGAGCACCAACCTCTAGAGTCGGGCACGACTAGACTTAATGTCAAGGGGAAACGTTTACCTTTATCTAACATGATAATGGCTCACAGTGGGATCTGAGCTTTGCCATCCCATATGGGTTAATCAGGTGAGTATTAAAATTGCGGGTAATGGCATAAAACCCACATACTAATAGCAATACATTTTTCAAAAACACTTAACAGAAAACCAGCACTAATTAGTGAAAGGGGATGATGAGAAACAACCTTATACATTTTCTCTGGTGAAGTGGGTGCCTTTCCTGAGTCCCTGTGCTAGCCGCCTTGAGTCTCCTTCGGGGTAGAGAAAGGTGGGATATAAATATTGCAAATACAGTAGAGTCTCACTTATCCAACATAAATGGGCTGGCAGAACGTTGGATAAGCTTCATGAGAACCACCACTCCTCTTGACGTTCCTCCAGCAGCAGCAAGGGTGTCCCTCTGGGCAGTTAAACCTGGCAATTCTAACTGGATGGCCCCCCAAGAGGGTCTTCCTCCAGGGGCAAACCAAGAATGGGCAACTTGGAAGTCCCCGAACAGACTCAGAAGTGGAGTGGGCAGATCTAAAGACAACTTGGCAAGGTGGCACTACCTGGAGGAATCCTCCACCTTGTGTGACTGTGGAGCTGAACAAACAACTCTGCATATGTATGCTTTCCCACAATGTCCTGCCTCATGCACGGAGGAGGAGTTGTTTAAAGCTACGGACAATGCGGTTGCTGTTGCCCGTTTTTGGTCTAAAACTATTTAGTTGCTTGTGATTTCCTTTTTTCTCATCATTTTAAAATGTATTTGTTATGCAATGCTTTTGACATGAAATAAATAAAAGCGAATATGTTGAATAAGGATGGATTAAGGAAAATCCTATTACACATCAAATTAGGTTATGATTTTACAAATTAAGCACCAAAACATCATGTTTAACAACAAATTTGACAGAAAAAGTAGTTCAATACTCAGTAATGCTATGTAGTAATTACTGTACTTACGAATTTAGCACCAAAATATCACGATGTATTGAAAACATTGACTACAAAAATGCGTTGGATAATCTAGAATGTTGGATAAGCGAGTGTTGGATAAGTGAGACTCTACTGTAAATAAATAAATAAATAGTGAATGGTGCATCTACAAATATGGAGACCTTCTGGTATTTCTTACCTTACAGTGAGACTTGCCTGCAAACTGAAATTGGAAAAGGCCATTAAAAGAGTTCCTGAATAAGAGACACAGGTCCAAAGGCCAGGTTTGAAGGGCCAGAAAGCCGCAGACAAGGCTCCTTCCTAGCAGTCGAGGCTTTCACAAGCATCACCTTGTACATATTCAAGCCTGTCCTCATTGACCATGAAAGCAAAGATTTTCGGGAATTGAAATTCTACACACATACCTTAATAAACCCTGAGATGACACTTGAAGGAAGAAGTGAGAGACAGAAAACCAAGTGGCCTGCAGGGAAATGAGAGTAGGCGTAGATTCAGAGAAGTTGTTGACTGGTGCAGGGAAGGGGGGGAAGCCCAGTCCATGGCGAGATGTGTCTGTGTCTATCTGTGTTACTGAGCAAGGCAACCCTGTGGTTGTTGATCTTGTTTGTATATGCTTTCAAACTTATAGGCTCTTCTTAGCAAGACTTCTTCAGAGGTTTGCCATCCCCTTCCGCTAAGGCTGAGAGAGCAGGGCTTGTCAACCATGTCTGAGCAGGGATTTGAACTCTGGGCGCAAGTCCAACACTCAATCCACTATACCACACTGGCAGCCCTACTTGTCACTTAATTCAGTTAGCCCTTATTTGACCAAGCCCCACAGATCAGGAAAGGCATCAGGGACACTGGTGGAGAAGGACTGCATTCCCAATGAGCTCAGCAATTAACCTGTCTCGTCAGAGCCAAACTATACAGAGCTTCCGCAGGTGGCTGTGTAATCCCTTGTCGTTGGCTATTCCTTCCAGGCAAAACCAGATGGTGCTGAGATGAGAAAGGCCAGGGGAACGTGTTTAATTTAGGGAAGAACAGATTAATTTTCTGTTTCTCATGCAAAAAGAGATAGCAGAGCAAACTGCAAAAATTACCCCATAAGAAAAAGAATGAAGTTGGACTTTGGAAAAGTTGGAAAACCTGGTAGTTCTTGGTGTTACATAATCCAAATCCTAGCAGCTTATATTTAAAATGATCTCCTCTGTCAAAGGCTTCCAAGAGATGCACTTTTTTGCCAGAAACAAGGCACTTTGGAGATTTCAAAGTCCACAAAACACATTTGGGGACCATATATAGGATCAGGACCACAGTTGGCCCCTCCCTGGCGAAAGCTTAAGTTTGACAAGGTCTTTAGCCTTCTCTGCCAAAGGCTGCTGGTGCCTCCCAAAAATTTATATCTTTATCATATTTGTACCCCGCCCTTCTCAACCCCGAGGGGACTCAGAGCAGCCTCACATATCAGCAACGATTCAATGCCATTAAAACATACAACTGGTAAAAACATCCACATCAAAACAGAGAACTGAAACAAATAAAAAGTTACATCAATGATTAAAATCATATAATCCAATGTCGTAGTCCAGGGCCGTTCTAAATGTCAATTGCACAGATTCTTTGTTCATTTATTGCACTGCAGTTATTCTCCAAAGGTTTGGTTCCATAGGTAAAGGGAAAGGTTCCCCCTGACGTTAAGTCCAGTCATGTCTGACTCTGAGGGTTGGTGCTTATCTCCATTTCTAAGCCGAAGAGCCGGCGTTGTCCGTAGACACCTCCAAAGTCATGTGGCTGGCATGACTGCATGGAGAGCCGTTACCTTCCCGCCGGAGTGGTGCCTATTGATCTACTCAAATTTGCATGTTTTCGAACTGCTAGGTTGGCAGGAGCTGGGGCTAACTGCGGGCGCTCCTTCTGCTCCCAGGATTTGAACCTGGCACCTTTTGGTCCGCAAGTTTAGCAGCTCAGCGCTTTAACGCATTGTGCCACCAGGGGACCCTTGGTTCCATAGCCATGTTTTAACTTTCTTCCTGAAGGCTAAAAGGGAAGGAGCTTATCGAATATCACTAGGGAGTGAGTTTCACAGTCGAGGGGCCACCACTGAGAAGGCCCTGTCTCGCATCCCCACTAACTGTGCCTGCAAAGGAGGTGGAACTGAGAGCAGGGCCTCCCCAGAAGATCTTAATCTCTGCAATGGTTCATAGAGAGAGATACGTTTGGATAGGTAAGATGGGTCAGAACCGTTTAGGGCTTTATAGGCTAAAGCCAGCACTTTGAATTATGTTCAGTAGCAGATTGGCAGCCAGTGGAGCTGGCGTAACAGGGGGTTTGTGTGCTCCCTGTACCCCGCCCCAGTTAGAAACCTGGCTGCCGCCTGTTGGACCACTTGGGGCTTCTGAACAGTCTTCAAAGGAAACCCCACGTAGAGAGCGTTGTAGTAGTCTATTGAGGATGTAACAAGAGTGTGGACTACCATGGCCAAGTCTGACTTCCCAAGGTACAGGCACAACTGGTGCACAAGTTTTGATTGTGCATATGCTCCCTTAGTCACTGATGAGACCTGGGGTTCCAGGCTCAATGATGAATCTAGGATCACTCTGAAGCTGCAAATCTGTGTCTTCAGGGGGAGTGTAACCCCGTCCAGCACAGGCTGCAACCCTATACCCTGTTCGGCCTTACGACTGACCAGGAGTACCTCTGTCTTGTCTGGATTCAATTTCAATTTGTTCACCCTCGTCACAGCTACCAAGCACCGGTTGAGGATCTGGGCAGCCTCCTTAGTAGCACGTGGAAAGGAGTGATAGGGTTGAACATCATCTGCATATAGATGATATCGAACTTCAAAACTCTGGATGATCTCTCCCAACAGCTTCATGTAAATGTGAAACAGCATGGGGGACAGTACTAAACCCTGTGGGGCCCCACAAGACAATGGCTGCGGGGCCGAACAGGTGTTCCCCAACAACACCTTCTAGGAGCGACCCTCTAGAAAGGACCAGAGCCACTGCAAAACAGTGCCTCCAAGCCCAATTCCTGCGAGGCATCCCAGAAGGATGTAGTGGTCTAAGGAATCAAAGGTCAATGAGAGGTCCAGAAGAACTAACAGGGACACACTCCCTCTGTCCAGTTTCTGGCATAGATAATCTAAGGTAGCGTTTCTCAACCTGGGGGTCAGGACCCCTGGGTGGGGGGTCGTGAGGAGGTGTCAGAGGGATCGCCAAAGACCATAAAAAAATATTAATTCACAGTACTCTCTGGAAGTAGATGAACTATATCTTCCCTAAATCTTTGTCAATTCTTCCCAAATCCCTCCAATATTTTCTGTTGGTAATGGGGGTTCTGTGCGGGAAGTTTGGCCCAATTCTATCATTGGTGGGATTCAAGGGGCTCTTTGATTGTTGGTAAACTATAAATCCCAGCAACTACAACTCCCAAACGTCAACGTCTATTTTCCCCAAACTCCACCAATATTCATATTTGGGCATATTGAGTATTCGTGCCAAGTTTGGTCCAGATGCATCATTGTTTGAGTCCACAGTGCTCTCTGGATGTAGGTGAACTACAACTCCAAAATCAAAGTCAATGCCCACCAAACCCTTCCACTCTTTCCTGTTGGTCATGGGAGTTCTGTGTGCCAAGTTTGGTTCAATGCCATTGTTGTTGGAGTTCGGAATGCTCTTTGATTGTAGGTGAACTACAACTCCCAAGTAGCAAAATCAATCCCTCCCCCCACCCAGTATTCAAATTTGGGCATATTGGGTAATTGTGCCAAATTCGGTCCAGTGAATAAAAATGCATTCTGCATATCAGATATTGACATTATGATTCATAACAGTAGCAAAATTACAGTTTTGAAGTAGCAACGAAAATAATTTTATGGTTGGGGGTCACCAGAACATGAGGAACTGTATTAAGGGGTTGCGGCATTAGGAAGGTTGAGAACAACTGTACTAAGGGGACCAAGGCTGTTTCAGTTCCATGTCCTGGCCTAAAGACAAATTGCGCCAGATCTAGATAATCAGTGTCTTCCAAAAAACTCCTAAAATCCCATAGCATCGAACCATGGCAATTAAATTGGTTGTCAAGCTGCATTAATTCTACAGTGCAGGTGCACCCTGAGTTAGGGGATGAAACTACAGAGGACAGAAGATTAAGCACCAAGCCATCCCAAAACATTTTTCTGCCTGATTGCAGAGGGAGATGACACACAGAGTCCTCGGATACAGAACAATGCAAGTTATTCCAGCATCGGATGTGGGAAATTCTGCAAGCGACTCCGCCTCCAGCTTTTTCTTCCCGACAGAAAAACATTGATGAAATATCTATCTGCTGCCTTTCATTAAACACAAAATCTCTTGCTCAAGGAAGCCATCTCATTTTATGTAATGGTAGGGCTCTCCTCCACCCACCGCTACCCATTTATTTGTCTGCTGAAAATTACTTCTTGAAGCTGTTGCTTTTCCCTAGAAAGATTCATTGGTGTTTATACCACTGTGCAGTCTGGCACTCAGAAACCAGAGAAAAGAAAAGGGGAAAAGAAAGAAGCGCTGGACAAAATGTATTGTGGACTAAGAAAGAGAGATAAACCTTTGCCGATCCTCTTCAAGTCTCAAATACTCACACAAATCCTGGATACAAATGAATCTACGGTTTCTCTGAACATATTGTGTGACTATCAATCATTGCTCACCCAGAGGGAAGAGAAAAATAAAAGAAGTACAACACAAGGGGGAAATTAGCACAAACAGAGGAAAATGCCAACCAACACCAGCTCCTTCTGGCAATTTTTGAATGAGCATAAGCCAAGTAAACATAATTAAAACCACAAAATACTGGGGAAACAAATCATGATTAAAGACTTCCAACTCAACAACAACAGCAACAGCAACAATAACAACAACACAACAAAAACCACAACAACAGATGACTCTGTTTTGGAAACTAAGCCCAGAACCATTCACCAATTGGTTATACATTTCTTGGAAATACAAGGCAGTTGAGACATCGGGTTGCTGTGATTTTTCCGGGCTGTATGGCCATGTTCCAGAAGCATTCTCTCCTGATATTTCACCCACACCTATGGCAGGCATCCTCAGAGGTTGTGAGGTCTGTTGAAAACTAGGCAAGAAGGGTTTATATATCTGTGGAAGATCCAGGGTGGGAGAAAAGGAAAGGGCCCGAGGCTGTTAGGAATGGTAGAAGTCCAAAAACCCCTGGCGGGCCAAAGTTTGCCCATGCCTGGTATACGCTAATATTGTTTTATGCACAAAAATAGTGTCTAAAACTAACTTCGGGCTATGCAGATAAGATGTATATGAAACATAAATGATCTTATATCTGAGATGCCGATGCAAATATCTCAAAATCCAAAATCCCAAGAATTTTGGATAAAGGATACTTTATCTGTATTTAAAGCATACCTACTATTGCCATTCTATATTTACTCTGCAACAACAGGAGACTATGGTAGACAGTTTTCTGGAAGGCACACTTGGTGTCTAATCATCCCCCCGCCAGCTATTTTTGAGGTGCTTCAGCGCTCCCTCATGCATTTTATGCACTTGATGCCAAATGGGGTGGGGAGAAACATGGCTTATTTATTTGCTAAAAATATCACTTCTGCTCCTGGTAGCTTCCAAGAGCCACGGTTTTCGCCTTACGGGCACAGGGCCCAAAAGTCCCCTAATTGCTCAAAATAAAAAATACCCATGGACGTCTTGTCACTCTTGGTTTAAATTCATTTGCTATTTATGTCCATTCCCATGCTTGATGCAGCCTGCTACAATGAGCATCTCTGCTTCCCATCCTCTTCTACCTTGTCTGAGTTTATTTAGTTTTTTTAGCTGAGTCCTACTGTGATGTATGTAATTCCTCTGATAATTGCACTCTTGGTCTTCATCCCAGTGAGCGTGGATGGCCGACTGTATAGATAATGCAGCTGCTTTTTTAATTCTGACCTGCGTCTACTTTTTTTTTTGGCAACACAGCTGCTTCTAGACCTTCTGAGCATCTATTACTTCCCTTTTGAAATTAAGTCTTAATTGCTTTGTGCCGTGCATTAGCTTCTGACCCAAGTGGACAGCAAGTCCAATCTCGACCCCACTGGAGATCTTGATTGATACTAAAACCTTACGGAAACTAGTGACACATGCCTGCATGTATTGAGGTTTCATGAAATGATCTCATAATGTGAGTTGTGAATCAACAGCTGAATTAGTTGAAGGCTTTCATGGCCAGAATCACTGGGTTGCTGTGAGTTTGTTGGGCTGTATGGCCATGTCCCAGAAGCATTCTCTCCTGATGTTTCAGCCAATCTATGCTAGGCACCCTCAGAGGTTGTGAGTTCTGGGGCCATGAGGCATTCAAGAAGTCCTCCTCATCAGGCCATGTACCAGAAGCATTCTCTCCTGACGTTTCGCCCACATCTATGGCAGGCATCCTCAGAGGTTGTGAGGTCTGTTGGAAACTAGTCAAGTAGGGTTTCTGTATCTGTGGAAAGACCTGGGTGGGAGAAAGAACTCATGTATGTTGGAGGCAAGTGTGAACGTTGCAATTGGCCACCTTGATTAGCACTGAATGGCCTTGCAGCTTCAAAGCCTGGCTGCTTCCTGCCTGGGGCATATATACATTCACTAAAGTACACACAAATCTATGCATTTCTAAGACATTTATCTACGTGGGACAATACTGGAATTTAAAGTGTTGTACTCAGTTATTGAACATACTTATCTGTTACTGAAAAACATACAAACATGAATATAATGTTTGATGTAATGCTGTAAGCAGTTTGTATTTGTGTATTACTCATGCGCCTGTAAGGATTATAATTTGTCTGTTACCATTGTTTTATTCTGTATATTAGTTAGTAATAGGACAACTGTCTCTTTATGCATATATACATTCCACAGATATATAAACCCCACTTGCCTAGTTTCCAACAGACCTCACAACCTCTGAGGATGTGGACGAAACATCAGGAGAGAATGCACCTGGAACATGACCATACAGCCCAGAAAACTCACTGCAACCCAATGATTCCAGCCATGAAAGCCTTCGACAACACATTTAAATTCCATTCTGAAATTGTGTTATATAGAACTGCCGATGGTGCTTCAGTGTGTGTGCCTTGCCCAAATTATGCAGTGGGTTTCTATGGATAAATGGGGATTGAACCTTACTCTCCCAGTGTCCTAGTTCAACTCCCAAACTATTCCAGCATTCCAGCTTTGTCCTTTCTTATCCTAAAAGAGATTTGCATGGCTATCTCTTTGGTTATTTCTGGATCTATTTGATAGGCAGGCTCTGTGCCAAATTAAAATTATGCTAAATGGATACTTTTAAATAATAAAAGCCAGCACAGGGAGTGGGGGGAGATGCTCAGCTACGACAAGAACTCAGGGACAATTCCCCACTGCCACTCATTTCATCTGGGAAGAAAGCCTACGCTGTAATCAGCATCGGAGGGCTTTCTTCTCAATGCAAATAGCGAGGTGACATTTTTCTTGGGACTACACAAAGAGAGGATGAATAAACCCGCCCCTTGCTCAAAGCAGTCCTAAGTGTGGCTTTCTTTCGCGGCAGCTATTTGCACTTTATTCAATGTGAGAAGGGAAAAACATTTAAACAACATTAATTTGAACCAGTGCCTTTCTCTATTTGAAACCCAATTATACCTTCCTTTCAAATCCCCTGTATTGCTTATGGCAATCCACTGGATGAAGGGGCTATTTGTATAAACTATAGGATTACAGTCGGGTTATTTATTTATTTATCGTGTCAGAAGCGAACCGAGGGTACAAGTTGTAATGTGCATCCCCTGGGCAACGTCTTTGTAGATGGCTGATTCTCTCACAACCAGAAGCGATTTGCAACATACAACCGAACAAACAAACAGTCAGGGGTGGGAATCACAAATTGATCTTCAGATGTTATGGAACTATAACTTCAAACATACTAAACCAGAAATGTCAATAGGGAGGAATGGCAGGTAACAGTTCGAAGCCCGGGTCAGGGTGAGCTCCTGGCCTTTAGCCCAGCTTCAACCAAGTAGTTTGAAAGCAAAATGTGAGTAGATAAATAAGTAAAGGTAAAGGTTTTCTCATGACATTAAGTCCAGTCATGTCCGACTCTGGGGGTTGGTGCTCATCTCAATTTCTAAGACGAAGAGCCAGCATTGTCTATAGACACCTCCAAGGTCATGTGGCTGGCATGACTGCATGGAGCACTGTTACCTTTCCGCCGGAGCAATACCTATTGATCTACTCACATTTGCATGTTGGCAGAAGCTGGGGCTAACAGCAGGCGCTCACTCCGCTCCACAGATTTGAACCTGCAACCTTTCAGTCTGCAAATTCAGCAGCTCAGTGCTTTAACACGCTGCACCACTGGGGACTCCATCGAGTAGATAAATAGGTACTGTTTAAAAACAGGGAGGTATTTTAAGAAACCCATAAGAAAATGCCAGAAAATTGCTGACAATCTGATCAAGAAGGAAAAGTTTATGAACAAAAGAACTTTGGCAGGGAGATGAAGTGACAGTACTCCTGTGGTCGGTACCGAACACAAGCCTCCAAGCTGCTGAAGATGGGAAAGCCTGTATATACCTCTATCTATGTACAATTTGTCTGTCTTGTCTGTGTATAAAACGGCACTGAATGTTTACCGCATATGTATGTTCTGTGATCCGCCCTGAGTCCCCTTCAGGGTGAGAAAGGCGGAATATAAATACTGTAAATAAATAAATAAATGATGGAAGATGCAGTCCTAAATACATGTCGGAGCTGAAAAGTGATCACTTCTGTTGTATATATATACAATATGAACACCAGTCTCCACAGATGTTAATAGGAGTGATACTTGAGTACCACACTTTGAACTGGCAGCCAGTATGTTTCTAAGCATAACCGAAAGAGCTGGAAGCAACTGACGGACCCATAAATGATTTAGAACTCTGAGAGACAAGCAAGAATGAGTAGTAGAAGCAAATGGTTAAGTTTTTCCATAATGGCACAGAGATGATTGCATGTATTATTTAGTCCTTGAAGTTTGGCATCTTATAATTAATATTTTTAAAGACAACCATGTGTTTTATTTTGGTTGTGGAGCTTACACCAATTGGTGGCAAATTGCAGTAATTCTACAGTGTAGATCAGGCATGGGCAAACTTTGGCCCTCCAGGTGTTTTGGACTTCAACTCCCACCATTCCTAACAGCCTACCGGCTGTTAGGAATGGTGGGAGTTGAAGTCCAAAACACCTGGAGGGCCAAAGTTTGCCCATGCCTGGTGTTCATGCACCCTCTGTCACAATGATGTTTTATGCTATACAACTGCTCTTTCCTTCCTAAGACATCAGAGGAAAAGAGGTTGATGCTAGTCCTATCTGCTATTGGCCCTGCAGCCTGCTGCTCTCCAGCTGTTACTATGGGGACTTGTGACTTGGCTCCAAATTTCTGTCCTAACAACACCCCTATATAAAACAGTTTCCAGGAATGCCATCTTCATGCTGGTTTCCTATGTACAGAAAGGTCTGGGGAAGAAGAAGTGGGAGGACAGCATCCTCCCACCTGGAGCAGTCCAACAGAGTTGGATCATATGACTCATTCTGTTAATGATATAAATCAGGTCTGTTCGGGTTTTTTTTTTAATGAACAGCTGTTCCTTAATGAGCCCATTTAAGTCTCCAAAATTGGTTAGGGAAAACATACAGAGTATTTAAAATGTGGTCAATTCTAGCACTTCTCTTGTTTTCCCTTTACACCGACCACTCTTTATGGAAAACACAGGCAATTCCATATTCAGAAAGGCTTGAAATATTCACACGTGCACATTCATGATGGGGTTTTAGACGTGTCTCTTTTATTGATGCTTTAAATATGGACAAAGATGCTTCTCAGGAAAGGTGAGGCAAAAACTGAAAATACAGTAGAGTCTCGCTTATTCAACATAAACAGGTTGGCAGAACGTTGGATATGTGAAAATGTTGGATAATAAGGAGAGATTAAGGAAGAGCCTATTAAACATCAAATTGCATTATGATTTTACAAATTAAGCACCAAAACGTCATGTTTTACAACAAATCGACAGAAAAGGCAGTTCAATACAGGGTAACATTATGTAGTAGTTACTGGGTTTACGATTTTAGCACCAAAACTTCGCAATGTATTGAAAACACTGACTACAAAAACATTGACTACTAAAAGGCAGACTGCGTTGGATAATACAGAACACTGGATGAGTGAAGGTTGGATGCGCGAGACTCTGCTGTAGTTACAGTTACTTAGTTAAAATACAATATAAATAATTACAAAGTAAAAAAAAGTGTTCACCTCTCATTTACTCTTATAACTACAGTAGAGTCTCACTTATCCAACACTCACTTATCCAATGTTCTGGATTATCCAATGCATTTTTGTAATCAATGTTTTCAATACATCGTGATATTTTGGTGCTAAATTTGTAAATACAGTAATTACTACATAGCATTACTACATATTGAACTACCTTTTCTGTCAAATTTGTTGTTAAACATGATATTTTGGTGCTTAATTTGTAAAATTATAACTTAATTTGATGTGTAATAGGCTTTTCCTTAATCCCTCCTTATTATCCAACATATTCGCTTATCCAACGTTCCGCCGGCCCATTTATGTTGAATAAGTGAGACTCTACTGTATTAGGATTTTTGTTAGGGAAAATTCCCAAAAATACAGCAAAGCATCCAAAAATACAATACAGGAAACTTATAATTGCACATTCAGCTCACAGCAAGCAGAGCATGAAGTGCCATGTGGTGGTAAAGAATTTAGAGCTTAGGAGGCAATGATCCAGAGTTCAATCTTCAAGATTCTAAAAGGTTTATTTACAAAAATAATATCTAAATTTCTTAATAGTAAAGAACTGGGTCTGAGCTTTTGTATAACTCCATCTTCCAAAAGAGAGGGAAAAATCTCCAATCACTATATTTCTCCTGACACACACAAGCAGAGAGGGATCTCAATACACATAGCACACACTAAGATGTAAAAAATTGAAGTCAAAAGTCAAGTCATGCATCCGCAAAGTATCCATTCTATATAACCAATCAGAATGAGAACAGAAACAGAGAGGAGAAAATAAATAGATACATTCCAATTGTCATTCAGGAATCGGAGGAAGGACCACCCTCTACCTAGTCTACGATAACTAACTATTCCTCATTGAGGACTGCAGATTTGGGGAGTGTGGGGTTGAATTCCAACAATAACTACCTTGCATTAAAGGACTATTAGCTTCTTTTGTAGGTATGGGACTGATGCAATAAAGAGGCCTTAACCCATACGCTTTACTACAATCTTCAGAGGCTGGATCTACACTGCCCTATATCCCAGGATCTGATCCCAGATTATCTGCTTATCCCAGATTATCTGGCAGTGTAGACTCATACTGGAGCAGATAATCTGAGACCAGATCCTGGGATATAGGGCAGTGTAGATCCAGCCTAAGATTTCCAGAAAAAAACTCATACAGGTATGTATAATTTGTTTTCCATTTGACCTAAAAGTCCTACATGGTGATTTGCAAATGAGTTTAAACCCATAATATGGTTGAAAGCAGAAATCAAAAGGCAAATAAAGCCACATTAAAGGAGCAGAGAGGAACTCATAAAAAAGCAGAACTAACATGATAGAAACCGCTCAATGGTACATTAACGAATATAAAACCTAGTGATTCCTCCAAGATGATTCAGACCCTGTCTGCACTGCCACATAATCCAGTTTCCGAATCCCGATTATCTGCTTTGAATTGTATTATATGGCTGTGTAGATCTAGGTTTAGTCCCTAAGCAAACCGGAAAGTTTCCTTGGGATGTGGGTGTCCTGAAGCTGAATGGTGGCAAATTCCCTGAATTAATTGTACGTTGTGCCAAGAAGGGTTTCCTTCTGTCTATCCTAAATCTCCCGCCAATCATTTTCATCAGATCCTGATACCTTCTTGTACGTATTATGCAAGAGGAAAGGAAAGAAATAGCAGCACTTTCAATCCAGCACTGGAATTTGATCTACGCTGTTCTTTCTGTTCCTTCCCCTGAAAGACTTAACTGGCTTATATCTTCTCTGGCAGAGAGATGCGAAGATGATGATAATGGCGGTCCCCCCACCCCTCTTTCTGTTCCTGTTCTGTAAGATGTGAAAGAACACTCCGAAATCCCCCAAGATTTTGGTAATCAAGCGCAGCGAGCGAACATTGTTATTTTGACACACCTGATTAATGAGCGGCTGCACCTTCCAGATAGGGCTGGTGACTATTTCTCCCAACTAAATGGGCGAGCTGTCAGGAATGTGATTGACAGGCTCCCGATTTAGCTTCTGAATCAAAGTGAGTAAGGAGGGAGCGTGGCTTGCCAAGGTTTCAGGAAAAGCTCAAACACATGCCTCTCTATAGAGTCCCCACAGAAAAGCCCCATTACAGCAGGTCAAGCCTTATGGCCAATTTCTTTTCTCTGACTGGGGAAACCAGCCTTCAGATGTGGGCAAGAGACCAACCTAGAGGGCCCTCCCTCCACATTTGTTGAAATTCACAGCACAGGATCCCTGTGAAAGTGAAAAACTGCCAAAAGAGAAAAAATAGCTATTTTTTGAACCCAAGGCTATAATAATAATAATCACGAATGGACCCTGAAGAAGGAGACAGAAGGCCTGATCCTTGCAGCCCAGGAGCAAGCCACCAGAACAAAGGCAATCAAGACCAAGATCGAATCAGCTGATGACCCAAAATGCAGACTGTGCAAGGAAACTGACGAAACCATTGATCATATCCTCAGCTGCTGTAAGAAAATCGCACAGACTGACTACAAACAGAGGCATAACTATGTGGCCCAAATGATTCATTGGAACTTATAACACAAGTACCACCTCCCAGCAGTAAAAAAACTGGTGGGATCACAAACCTGCAAAAGTATTGGAAAATGAGCACGCAAAGATACTGTGGGACTTCCGAATCCAGACTGACAAAGTTCTGGAACACAACACACCAGACATCACAGTTGTGGAAAAGAAAAGGGTTTGGATTATTGATGTCGCCATACCAGGTGACAGTCGAATTGATGAAAAACAACAGGAAAAACTCAGCCACTATCAGTACCTCAAGATTGAACTTCAAAGACTCTGGCAGAAGCCAGTACAGGTGGTCCCGGTGGTGATCGGCACATTGGGTACCGTGCCAAAAGATCTTAGCCAGCATTTGGAAACAATAGACATTGACAAAATTACGATCTGCCAACTAAAAGGCCACCCTACTGGGATCTGCGCGCATCATCTGAAAATACATCACACAGTCCTAGACACTTGGGAAGTGTTCGACTTGTGATTTTGTGACAGGAAATCCAGCATCTCTATCTTGTTTGCTGTGTCATACTATGTCGTTTGCCAATAATAACAACAGTTTATTTCTTATAACCCGCCTCCATCTCCCCAAAGTGACTCGAGGCGGCTAACATGGGGACAGAGCCCTGAGAACAGTTTGATGCACAATTAAAACACAATACAAATTACAGGATTAAAATACATAACAAAACAATTATTAAAAACATCTTAAAATGTACATACAACATATCAATTACAGAACAAAAGTGGGACTAGAAGTGGGAAAACACTTCTCACGAATTTCTTGGTCTTCCAGCACAACTCTACTATGTTTATCTTTCACTGTAAACTAGTTATAGAACTGCACCGGAGGACCTAGAGTCCGGGTTCCCAATGTAGAGCTATTTGATTTTTAAGGGGGACAATTCAAGAATGAGTTATTAACAGTGAATTTTTTGGTTCTAGTTCTCTATGATATGTTTTGAAGCTTTATTTGCTATTTTTAATATCACTTCATATTATTTCTTTTTAAAAAACAATTTCTTAGTGATTTCTGTTGGAATCCAACCCCACACTGCCCAAGTCTACAGTCTTCAATGAGGAGTCATTCGTTATCTTAGACTAGGCTGAGGGAAATCCCCCCTCCCGACTCTTGAATGACAGTTGGAATGTATCTATTTTTTTCTCTCTGTTTCTGCTCTCATTCTGATTGGTTGTATATAGAATGGATATTTTGCAGGTGCATGCCTTTTGTCTTTGACTTTCCACTTTTGCATCTTGATGCGTGCTGTGAGTATTGAGATCTCTCTCTCTGCTTGTGTGTCAGGAGAGATGTGTGCTTGGAGATTTTCCCCTATCTTTTGAACCCTAGAAGAGATAGGGTTAGTTAGTGTAGCTCAGACCCAGTTCTTAATTATTAAGAAATGTAGTTATTATTTTTGCAAATAAACCTTTTGTGATTTTACAAAAACAATTCTGGATGTCTGCTTCCTAAGCTCTAAATTCTTTACAGCCACATGGCACTTCACGCTCTGCTTGCTGTGAGCTGAATGCTCAACTATATCCTGCTTTTTGCATATTTTGGATGCTCTGCAGTTTTTGGGTAGTTTTCCCTAACACCCAAGAGAATCATAGCAATTTCTCTTTCGTGTTTCTTCTTCCATCTGCACTGCCATATAAAACCCAGATTATTTACTTTGAACTGGATTATATGGCAGTGTAAATCCAGCCTCAGTACAACAATCCTTTTGTTCTTTTATTTTTCTCTTTCATGGAAGCCACGTTCTTTGGAAGCATGTTTAGATCAAATTAATGGCCTTTTAGGCGGCGCTCCATGCAGGCATGCCGGCCATATGACCTTGGAGGTGTCTACGGACAACGCTGGCTCTTCGGCTTAGAAATGGAGATGAGCACCAACTCCCAGAGTCGGACACGATTATACGTAACATAAGGAGAAAACCTTTACCTGTATCTAGGCTTCCTCCACATGAATATTTTTCCTGCAATTTGAATCCATTGCTCCTTGCTCTAGTCTCCAGGGCAGCAGAAAGCAAACTTTCCCACTCCTCAATGTGATATCCTTTCAAAGGTTTAAATGTCCCTGGTATTTGTAATTTGGTGAAGTACCAGAACTCTTGGGCAGAGATGGCTAAAGAGCTTGTAAAACTACAACTCCCATCATCCCATACATTTGAGTGATGGCAGTTAAAGTGGTGTCAAACCAAATTAATTTTGCAGTATAGGATCCCTTCTAAACTGCCATATAAAATCCAGATTATATAGCAATGCAGACTCATATAATCCAGTTCAAAGCAGATATGGATTATGTGATAATCCGGATTATATGGTAGAATAGAAGGGGCCTATGCACCCCCCCCCCCAGTCATGCTATGGAGTGGCAAGTCATTTGTCTAATACATCTTCAACTGGGTGAGATTTTTTTGTGAAACCTTTCCAAACATTTTCCCCACAAACCATTTTGCACAAAATGCAGTGTCATAAATGCTTTACATCCCGACTTCATTCTACTAAAAGGTGAAGAACATGAAACAATGGCACACATGAAACACACATTTCAAGGAACAAGTGCAGTTTTGAAAGAGAATGGAAATGTGCCGTTCTACTTCTACCTGGGACTCATTATCAGTGGCGCAGGCAACTTCAGAGAAGCCATCAATGCATTAGAGGAGAAAGCGCCGTGAATGTTCCCCGCATTGAAGAAACCGCTAATTAGCCGCCACCCTCCCCTCCCCTTTAAAATTAATGCAGGAACGTTTCTCCCAGTAGCTTCTGCTAAATCCTTTTACTTTAGGGGCATGAAAGCCGAAAACCAAAGCTAGCACAGTTTCCAATTTTATACATGTTTACTCAACAGCAAAGTCCATAGGACTTGATTTCAAATGCGCATAGATGGGGCTGCCGCCAAACAATGCAATGCTGCCTAGGCCTGCGTTCAGAGGGATTTATGCCTGTAGATATGTGAATGCAGGACGGTAATGTATTTTTGTCGAGACAAAATCCCTCATAAATTGGCCTGGTGTCAGGGACTCATTTCCTAAATTATAACTGGGAGGGAAGCTATTACAGTACTGAAAAGTCCTAACCCTGAGTAAAACACCCATAATACTTCAATCTTTGGGCACATTTGGAGCAGGCTTTTTGCTAAGCATCTCAGCCATTTACAAGAGCATAAAGGGATGGAAAAGGTGCCAGTCATAGGATGGCTCTGCACCACATATAATCCAATTGATGAATCCAGATTATCTGCTTTGAACTGGATTACAGGGATTTACACTATCATATAGGAGCCCTGGTGGAGAAGTGTGTTAAAGTGCTGAGCTGCTGAACTTGCAGACCGAAAGGTCGCAGGTTCAAATCCCGGGAGCGGAGTGAGCGCCCGCTGTTAGCTCCAGCTTCTGCCAACCTAGCAGTTCGAAAAGATGCCAATGTGAGTAGATCAATAAGTAGCGCTCCACCGGGAAGGTAACGGCGCTCCATGCAGTCATGCAGGCCACATGACCCTGGAGGTGTCTACGGACAACGCCGGCTCTTCGGCTTAGAAATGGAGATGAGCGCCAACCCCCAGAATCAGACATGACTGGACTTAACGTCAGGGGAAACCTTTACCTGTTTTACACTATCATATAATCCAGATCAAAGCAGATAACCTGGATCCAGAAACTGGATTATATGACAGTGTAGGTGGAGCCATATTGGCTGAGAGATGTTGAGAGATATAGTCCAAGGAAGTAACTTTTCCAACCTCTTTTCTAGAATTGTTGTTATTTATTTATGCAATTTCTTCTGATATAGGAACTCAGGGCAGCAGTATACAGGTAGATTTTTTTTAGTAGGGTGATCATTAAGCTTTGAAATTTGAGTTCAAAGCCTTGCATGGCATTACAATTAATAATGGGTTTGGGTGGGCTAGTTGTTCCAGTGTTGGAATAGAACTCAGGGAGACCAGGATTTGAATTCCCCACTTTCCCATGGGAAAATCCACTAGGTAGTCCTTGGGCAGGTCACATACACTCAGCCTCAGGGCCCTTCCACACACTCCTATATCCCAGAATATCAAGGCAGAAAATCCTACATTATCTGCTTTGAACTGGAATATATGGCAGTGTGGACTCTGATAACCCAGTTCAAAGCAGATATTGTGGGATTTTCTGCCTTGATATTCTGGGATATAGGGCTGTGTGGAAGGTCCCCCAGAGGAAGGCAATGGCAACCTCCCTCTGAACAAATCTTGTCAAGAAGACTTCGTGTTAAGTAAGGTTTCCCTTAATGCACATGACAACAAAAAGAATAACTGACCAGTCACCCAGAAATGACTTTATTGTATGTGACCTCATTTGTTTTATGATTTGTTTTATTGTTGATTGACTTGTTTTATTGCTATGTTTTTATATTATCTGATGTCTGGGCTTGGCCCCATGTAAGCCGCCCTGAGTCCCTTCAAGGAGATGGGGCAGGGTATAAAAATAAAATTATTATTATTATTATTATTATTATTATTATTATTATTATTATTATTACTACTACTACTACTACTACTACTACTACTACTACTTTAGGAATAGATAAACAAGAATATATAAACCACGCTATGTCCAGATTTAAAGGAACAGTGGCCAATGAGCAAAACTCCATTGCTATCATTCTCCGTTACTACCATCTCTGATCATGACCCAGGACTCGGATGATACAACTTTTTCCCAACCCTCCTCCCTCAATATTCTTCTTGTTCCAGGTATCAGCCCCATCTGAAGTTAAGGCCTGCAGCATTTCTAGTAATGGTTCTGGGATGCAATTATGCTGGGTTGAAAACTTGCTTTTTGGACTGCCAAGGAATGCTGTGTTTTATGTGATTCAACCGGTTTTTACATGGTTTTATTGGCTTTAACTAGATATTTTTTAAGTTGTGTTTAATTCTATTTTAATGTTTATATGCTTTGGGTTTTAATTTACACATTGTTCGATTTTTAGGATTAGCCACTTTCAGGATAGAGGAAACAGGACAGAAATCATCATCACCATCCCACTTTATTTGCCATGGCTGCATCCTAAGAAACCCTATCTGAAGTTTAGTGAAGCACTAGGGCAGCATTTCTCAACCTGGGGGTCAGAGGGTCGTCAAAGACCATCAGAAAACACATTGTTCTGATGGTCTCAGGAACCCATTTGACAGAGAAGGCTGAATATCTCTCCACCTGTCCTTCTCTTCCTTTTTGGAAACAGAGGTGAATCCTCCCACTAAAAGCCCTCCTCCTGCTGTGACTGGCCACCTGTCAGCTGGCCTCTTAGGCAAGTTTCTGAGACTCCAAGTGGGGAGGGCAAAGCAGGTGTGCTCGGCACATGGCAGTGTAATGCGCATGTGCAGAAGAGGGAGAGCGCATGAGGCTGGACGGAGGCTCATGCCAGCTAGTCTCTTAAAGGCAGGGGGGAAAGCGCCCGGGTGACGTGGGACTGAGAGTGGCCCAGCAGCATCAGGAGCAGCAGCAGCAGAAGCAGCTTAGGTAATTTGTACTGCTATTTATTAGGAAAAAGCCAGTCTTTCCTTTTTTTTAATTAATGCTCTACTTAGAAAATTCATAAGGATGTGGGTGAACTACAACTCCAAAAATCATGAGTCAATCTTCCCCAAATCCCACCAGTTTGGTCAGATCTGTCATCAGCTGGATTCAGAGTGTTCTTTGGTTACAGTAGGTTAATTATAAATCCAAGCAACTACAACTCCCAAATAACAAAATCAATTCCTCCAACCCCACCAGTATTCAAATTTGGGCGTATTGGGTATTTGTGCCAAATTTGTATGGTATTTAAATAAAATAAAATAAAATAAATAAATAAATAAATAAATTTGGTCCAGTGAACGAAAATAACCCTGCATATCAGATATTCAATTACAATTCATAACAGTAGCAAAATTACAATTATGAAGTAGCAATTAAAATAATTGTATGGTTGGGGGTCAACACAACATGAACTGTATTAGGGGGGTCACGGCATTAGGAAGGTTGAGAACCACAGGTTTAACCCGTTGTGCCACTGCGGCTCCTTTCCATAGTGCTAGGATTCTGCTATAACTTCAATGGCTGCATACTATGGAATAACAGGATTTGCAATTTTGGGAGGACCATTTGGCAGTTTCAGCCTTCCCCAGAAACAAAATGAATGCAGCCATTGAACTTGGAGTCATCGTGCTAGGATTTACTGGCTAAGAATGCTATATGTCGTTCCCTGAACAATGGATCCTGGCATTCCACAAGATGTTGCCAAGGCAGATGGAGTGGAATCATAGTGCTTTAGGAGTGTGGTGTGAAAGGCTGTCACTCTTACCAATGCTTGTTGTCAAACCAAAACTGTTCTATGTGCACAGACTCTTAAATATTCAACAGGACTCCTACTCTCCTGCTGCTATTCATTCCACTTGTGGCATTCAGTGCTAGCAATCGCTTTTATGGCTGAATTGTTTATCACCTTCCATACATATGTAGAAAGGCAATTTAAAATCCTGTTCCAATTTTGTATTCTGTTCCAATTTCATGTCCCTGATTTCTTTTTATTACTGCCCCACAAAAGAACCCCTGCCACCTCCATTCATCATTCATGTAGCATTTGATTACTTTAATTGGCAAAGCGATTCACAATCCTTGTATCAGCCATCATTTCTTTTTTACAAAGGGAGAATTTATGTCTAGACGCACAAAATAAATTTGGGGAGGAGAAAAGCATTCAGGTCTGGTCCAAACTACCAACCACGGATAGTTCACTTCAATGTCCACCTCTCTCTCTCAGGCCCCATCTACACTGCAATGTAATCTAACTTCTGAACCAAGATTATCTGCTTTGAATTGGATTATATGGCAGTTCAAATCTAGCCTGAATCATACTCCAGAGTGGACTTGGAAACTCAAGAAAATGGGTTTTAGACAAAGTTTGTGAGGTGCCATGTGAGGATTTGCAACCAAGATCCAAGACGAAAAGCCAAGATCCACTACTGCAGCACGTATGCATTTGTTACATAATAATCAATTATGATTTACATAACAATCCATTTGTTACATAATAAACTTTAACTTTCCACCTTTTAAGCAAAAAGTAGCATTTTTGGCTCTTCTCGTCTTCATTTTATGCCCACAACAAAATTGTGCGAAGGTCAAATTGAAAGAGAATAACTGATTCAAACGGCACCCAGGGAGTTTCATAAGCCAGTGGAGCATATGGGTCTTACAAGTAAACTCATCCATGGTGTGGATCTGGCTGCCCTTCAGATCTTGGATTGTGACTCCCCTGAAGCCCTGATAAATACAGCTAGGAATGAGGGATGCTGGGAGCTGCAGTCAAAAAACATCTGAAGGACCACACAATTTTATTCCTCACTACAGTTTCTTGGGAGCCCCCGATGGCACAGTTGGTTAAACCGCTGAGCTGCTGAACTTGCTGACTGAAAGGTCAGCGGTTTGAATCCAAGGAGCGGGGAGAGCTCTGCAGTTAGCCCCAGCTTCTGCTAACCTAGCAGTTCGAAAACATGTAAATGTGAGTAGATCAATAGGTACCACTCTGGTGGGAAGAATGGTGCTCCATGAAGTCATGCCAGCCACATGACCTTGGAGATGTCTATGGACAACGCTGGCTCTTCAGCTCAGAAATGGAGATGAGCACCAACCCCCAGAGTCTGACACGACTAAACTTAATGCCAGGGAAGAACCTTTACTTTTATAGTTTCTTGGGCACAATATGAAGGGAAAAGGTTTGTAAGGCTGAGATGCAAAATGAGCTCAGGCTTGCCAGAGAGACTAAAAGCAACACAAAGAGGTTCTTTTGTCAGTAGAAAAAGGAAGAAAAAGGAAACGGTAGGGTCTCTGTGTGGAGAAGGTGGTGAAATGGTAACAGGGGATAGGGAAAAGGCAAAGCTACCAAACACTTTTTTTGTCTCAATCTTCTCCCAAAAAGAGATTAGCATTCAACCTGAGCAATATGGAGTGGATGAGGTAATGAGGAAATGCAACCCAAAATAGGTAAAGAAGTAATCCAGGAATACCTGGCTGCTCTAAATCTCCAGGGCCAGATGAACTACATCCAAGAGTATTCAAAGAACTAGCAGAAGTAGTTTCAGAACTACTTACAATAAACTTTGAGAATTCTTGGAGAACAGGAGAAGTCCCAGCAGACTGGAGAATGGTAAATGTTGTCCCTGTCTTCAAGAAGGGAAAAAAGAGGACTCAAACAATTACTGTCTAGTCAGCTTGACATCAATACCAGGAAAGATTCTGGAGCAGATCATTAAGGAAGCAGTCTGCAATTACTTAGAAAGGAATGCTGTGATAACTAAACGTCAGCATGGATATCTCTTTTTTGATAGAGTTACGTGTTTGGTAGATGCAGGGAATGCTGTGGATGTAGCATATCTTGATTTCAGTAAGGCCTTCAACAAGGTCTCCCATGACCTTCTTGCAAGCAAACCAGTCAAATGTGGGCCAGGCAATGCTACTATTAGGTGGATCTGTAATTGGTTAAGGAACCAAACCCAAAGGATGGTTCCTCTTCATCCTGGAAACAAGTGACTATTGGAATGCCATAGGGTTCGGTCCTGGGCCCAGTTCTGTTCAACATCTTTGACTTGGATAAAGGTTTAGAGGGCATGCTGATCAAGTTTGCAAATGAGAGATAGCAAATACTTCAGAAGGCAGGAGAAGAGTTCAAAATGACCCTAACAGATTAGAGAGCTGGGCCAAAACTAACAAAATGAAAAATTCAACAAGGACAAATGTAAGATAGTACACTTGGGCAGAAAAAATGAAATGCAAAGATACAGGATGGGTGAGACCTGGCTTGATAACAGTCCATGTGAAAAAGATCTTGGGAGTCTTTGTGGACGACAAGTTGAACATGAGCCAACAATGTGATGCAGCAACTAAAAAAGCCAATGGGATTTTGGGCTGCATCAAAAGGAGTATAGTGTGTAGATGAGGGAAGTCATTGTGCCTTTGTATTTGTCTTTGATTAGACCTCACCTGGAATACTATGTTCAATTTTGGGCCCCACAATTTAAGAGATAATTGACAAGCTGGAAGGTGTTCAGAGGATGACTGAATAGTCAAAGGTCTGGAGACCATGAATCCTTATGAAGAGCGCCTTAAAGAACTGGGTTTGTTTAGCCTGCAGAAGAGGTTGTGAGGAGACATGATCGCCATGTATAAATATGTGAAAGGATGTGATAAGGAAGAGAGAGCAGACTTTTTCCTGTGGCGCTGGAAACTAGGACTTGGAGCAATGGGTTCAAATTACAGGAAAGGAGATTCTATCTGAACATTAGAACTTCCTGACTGTAAGAACTGTTCAGCAGTGGAACTCTCTGCCTTGGAGTGTGGTGGAAGTGCCTTCCTTGGAAGGTTTTAAAGAAGCTGGATGGCCATTTGTCGGGGTACTTTGTGCTTTTCCTGCATGGCAGGGGGTTGGACTAGATGGCCCATGTGGTATATTCCAACTCTTGTTATTCTATGAATCTATGACTGTGGTGGTATAGGTTCATGTGTCCCCACTTGAAGACAGCATGGACAGTTGGGTGGCACATTGAGACTGCTGTTCCATGGCTCTGGGACAGATGCTTGAGTAGGTGATTTGGGTCCAGATTACCTATGGGAGCATCTTCTCCTTGGGACGCGTACTTCAACCAGAACCCGACTAACAACCATCAACCATAGGACCTAGATATCTCTATTTGTATTTTAGTCATGTATTTTATGCTAAAGTGTTTTATCTGGATGTTTTCACTGTGCTGAGCTGTGAGGAGAAACATTGAACAAAAAAATATTATTATTGTTGTTGTTGTTGTTACTGCTTCCACTGGGCCTGAAAATGGCTAGCCCTGGCTCCAGGCCTCCCCCCCCCCCCCCCCATCTTGGCCCAGCTATGCAGTTGAGGAACACATTCACATGCTCCCCATTTTTTTGGAACTGCTTCTGGTCCCAACTCTTTAACCCAGCCTTGGAAGAAAGTTTGAGTTCTGCTCTCTCCACCCGCCCCCGCCCCCGCCCCCGCCCCCCCACACACGCATCTTATTTTCCTGTCATTAGCAGGAGACTGTGCATTATGGAAGCCTTGTTCATGCACATCTTCCTCAGGGTGCAATAAAACCCCACGCATTCCTCTTGCCTGCGTCTCAGCCCTGTAGCGCTATCACGCAGCTGATGGTGCTGCCTGCTGAGCGCCTGCTGCTGGGGCTTTTCTTCCTGTGATGCTGCCCGTCCTGCCTTGCTGAGTCCTAGGAATCAATAAAGCGGAGCCATGTGGGCGGTTACAAAATTTGTCACTGTTCTCTTAGGAAAGATCGATAACCCTGTTTTCTGGGAAGTTCATACGTTTTCCAGACAGGCCTCCTACCCACAATGTGCAGTAGAAGCTTTACTATAGGTTTCCTATGTGAGAGTGCATGAAGACAAGTCTCAAATGCAAAGTCCCCTGGCCAAATCCATGTCATTTTGTGTAGCTCTCCAGATGCTGGACTCTAACTCCTGTATTCCTCATCCTTAGACATCATGACTAAGCTGATGGAAGTTCTAATCCAGTAACATCTGAAAGGCTGCAGTTTGTGGGGATTGGATTTAGAGTGGGGATTGGATTTAGATACAAAGCTTGTGGATATGATGCCTGACTTTAAAATGCCCCTTTCCCAACCTCAGAGCCACAAGTGCTGTTGGGTTGCAATTTCCCTTTATGCTCTATCCACAGGGCGGATAATCAAAAGTAATGAGGTTGCCGTTCAATAACAGTAACATCCGGCAGGCCCCAACTCTTCTGGGCATCACGAAGAATATTAAGACATGGCTTTGTGTGTAAGCATTTAATGAATAAGTACTATATTGACATGGTCTGAACTTAGGTTTATATGTAATGGTTCCTTGGAAGAATGGTAATAAGTAATTATATGTTTTAAGCTTGACTAATGTATTTTATGGATTATTGTTAATGGTTTTAGATGTGTTGCTGTTTTTATTGATTTGTTTGGCATTGAATTTTGCCAGTAGTTGTAAGCCGCCCTGAGTCCCCGTGGGTGAGAAGGGCGGGGTAGAAATGTTATTTATTTATTTACAGTATTTATATTCCGCCCTTCTCACCCCGAAGGGGACTCAGGGCGGATCACATTACACATATAGGCAAACATCCAATGCCTTTAACATAGAACAAAGACAAGACAAACATAGGCTCTGAGCTGGCCTCGAACTCATGACCTCTTGGTCAGAGTGATTTGTTGCAGCTGACTGGCTGCTCACCAGCCTGCGCCACAGGCTGAGGACCCAAACTGGGTAAAAACTAAAGAGCACTTACCACTATTTAAAGGATGTATAGTTGGGCCTCTGTACCCACGGATTCTCCATCTATGAATTCAATAATCCCTTGAAAGCAACCCTAAGCCCTCGGTGAAAATGAGTTTGTGTGCTTTTCCATGGCAAGGCAACAATTCGAGAGTGGCACAGGGATCATTGGAGTTCTCTAGTTCTTACAGGCGCATGAATAATGTAGAAATGAAAACTGTTTACAACATTACAACAAACATTATATTCATGTTTGTATGTTTTTTCAATAACAGATAAGTATGTTCAGTATCTGAGTACAACACTTAGTTTCCAGTATTGTCCCACATAAATAAAAGTCTTAGAAATGCATGGTCAAAGGAATAAACAACAGATGATTTCTTCTGTAAACTATAGTTCACACTTCAGATAATTTCACCATTGTCCCATGCAAATAATTGTCTTGAAAATACGCAAAAGAATTGTAAAACAATGTAGAACAACAAGGATTCCCGGGTATTTTGTAATCCTTGTTTCTGGATCAAAATCCCTTCTTCAGGTAGCTTCTGAGGGTTCTTTGTAGTAGACTTTGAGTTTGTAGTAGACTCTCCTGAAGCTTTTGTAAACTATATTTAAAAAAGACAACATAATAGATTTGCTGTTGCCAGCACCCAGTAACATTACACAATTTCTCATTAGTTTAACATCCATTAAACAAAGAAAAACACTTACTTCCACTAAGGAGTTTGTTGTTCTACATTGTTTTACAATTCTTTTGCGTATTTTCAAGACAATTATTTGCATGGGACAATGGTGAAATTATCTGAAGTGTGAACTACAGTTTACAGAAGAAATCATCTGTTGTTTATTCCTTTGACCATGCATTTCTAAGACTTTTATTTATGTGGGACAATACTGGAAACTAAGTGTTGTACTCAGATACTGAACATACTTATCTGTTATTGAAAAAACATACAAACATGAATATAATGTTTGTTGTAATGTTGTAAACAGTTTTCATTTCTACATTATTCATGCGCCTGTAAGAATTACAATTTGTCTGTTACCAGTGGTCTATCCGGTATATCAGTTAGTAATAGACAACTGTATCTCTATACTTATTACAGATTTCTGTGTACTTTAGTGTATCATTGGAGTTCTCTGGCATCGCTGAGACGGTTAATATATGACTACTAGAAAAAGGAAAAGACATCTGCTATCAAGGACTTCCCACACTTCAGCCTCAAGACTCGGCAGCTGAGCGCAGGCAGAGCTTGGTGCTATCATTAAACCAGCTTGGCATTGCCAAGGGCACATACTTCAGGGCGGCACAGTACTGTCTTATGAGAAGCACAAAATTTGCAATGGAAAACTCACCTAAACCTAGGTTTTGATGTGCCTGAAACGGAAACTTTGAAGGCACTGACATTTTAATATCATAATTCACAAATGAGCTAGGGATGTTTAGTTTGGAGAAAAGAAGGCCAAGAGGGGACACGATAACCATGTTTAAATATTTGAAAGACTGTTATATTGAGGAGAAGGCAAGCTTCTTTTCTGCTGCTTTGAAACCTAGGACACAGAGCAATGGATTCAAATTGTAGGAAAAGCGATTCCACCTAAACATTAAGATGAACTTTCTGATGGTAAGATTTGTTCAATAACGGAAAATATTGCCTCAGAGCATAGTGGAGTATCCTTCTCTTTAGGTTTTTAAGCAGAGGCTGGATGGCCATCTGTAAGGGGTTCTTTGATTGCGTGTTTCTGAAGGACAGAATGGGTTTGGACTGGATGGCCCTTGGAGTTTCTTCCAACTCTAGGAGTCTAACATCATTCAAAATCATGTGCATGCTAAAAGTTTTTTCTTTTGAATTTCGGAAAGGCAACCAAGGATTGTTGTACTACTTATTCTTGCTATTTAAAATACATTTCAAGTTTTGTCTTTTTCATTTCTTTTTACATGACTTTTAAGTTTTTGAAAACTGAAGTTAGCAATTTTGGGCTTCTGGGCTGCTCTGAGTATTCCGGGCTGCATGGCTATGTTCAAGAAGCATTCTCTCCTGACGTTTCACCCACATCTATGACAGGCATCCTCAGAGGTTGTGAGGTCCGTTGGAAACTAGGCAAGTGGGGTTTATGTATCTGTGGAATGTCCAGGGTGGGAGAAGGAACTCTTGTCTGCCTGAGGCAAGTGTGAATATTGCAATTGGCCAGCTTGATTAGCATTGAATAGCCTTGCAGTTTCAAAGCCTGGCTGCTTTCTGCCTGGGGGAATCCTTTGTTGGGAGGTGTTAGCTGGCCCTGATTGTTTCCTGCCTGGAATTCCTGTCTTCTGAGTGGTGTTCTTCATTTACTGTCCTGATTTTAGAGTTTTTTAATACTGGTAGCCAGATTTTGTTCATTTTCCTTGTTTTCTCCTTTCTGTTGAAATTGTCCACATGCTTGTGAATTTCAATGGCTTCTCTGTGTAGTCTGACATGGTGGTTGTTAGAGTGGTCCAGCCTTTCTGTGTTCTCAAATAATCTTCTGTGTCCAGGTTGGTTCATCAAGGGCTCTGCTATGGCTGACTTCTCTGGTTGAATTAGTCTGCAGTGCCTTTCATGTTCCTTGAATCATGTTTGGGCAATGCTGCGTTTGGTGGCCCCTATGTACAATTTTGGGTTTGTGTGTGTGTGCAAGTAGTTAACAACAGGTGCAACTTTCTTAGTTAATTTTGGAAGAAGGGCAAATTGGTTGGAGGAGTCCAGCCTGCATGAAAAAGAAACCAAAACAAACAAGCATTTCCAGCTTTGGCTCATAGAAGAAGCTGCAGGTTTGGGAAGAATTCTTTATTTCATTTTATTTTGTATGCCGTCTTTCTCCAAATGGGACCTAACGCTGTGCACAGCATGATTAAAACATGGCACAAGCGTAATAAAAAAAATCCAAATAATCTATCACATAAGAACAGCAGTGATTTTATAGTATTCTAATAAAAACTCTAAAACAATTTAAAATCATAACAAGTGTATTGCCAGATTTGTCTCCTAGTACCTGCCGCTGGAATTGGCTGTCTCGCTTGGCCCTAATGGCAGGGCTGGTCCTGGCAGTAGATAATTAAAAATCAAGTTTGAATCCAAACATAATCCCTTCATATATGCATCTAATCCCTCTGGAGAACCAAACAGCTCACAACGACTTGAGGAGAAACAAGCTTCCAATCAAATCGTGAAAATGTCCCCATTATGAGGGCAGCAATTAAAATGACAATTTCTGAATCACTGGGAGAAACAAATCAAGGCTGCTATCAATTTGGATGGGTGCAGAGAAAGGGCACACACAACTGCTGCCACCACCAGCTATTTCGCGACTCAGGTGTACTGAATTAAGAAATGCTCCGACTTCAGTCCCTATAAAAGAAAAAGAGCTAAAACTGGTCCTCAAACCACCAATCCTGTAATTGTTCAGAGACTGACTGCACCAAGGTACTTGTACTTCCCACAAAAGAGGAAGGACAGAGATGGTCATCCAGCTTCATCCACCGTCTCCAGATGGTCTTGGACTTCAGTTCCTAGCATTCTTCATCATTGGCTTGCAGTTACACAAGATATGGAAATACACAATATTGGAAATAACTGCACCCAGTCTCTGGGTAGATATCTCTTTGGAAATAAATGGCAATCATAACCTTATCGACGAGGAAGAATTATGTCATATTCGTTTGGCAAATGTGAATCTCCATGAACATGTGAAGACCAGCTTTTGAAAACCAATAGTCAAGAAAAGCATGACCCTTAGAGCAAGTGATATTCATAAGCATTCATGTAATGGCACACAGGTAACTCAGCTGTTAAACTGAAGAACCATGTCTTTGAACTGCCAAGGAGAAAAATATGCCACTACAAAAATATATTTGGTTAGCAGAGGATGGTTGTTCCTTTGAAGTTGAATTTGCAGTTGCAATTGTAATTGCTTAAAAGATATACACTCCCTTGAAACCTCTTGATTAAAATATGCACTCAGAGATAAAAAAAAGTCTTCTTTGAAAAATAACATATCTTGTTTACTCACAAACATCTTGTATTGATTCACCATACAGGCACATTTCTTATTCAAGTTGTTATAGATAGGATGTAGTTCTCTATGTGTTGAGTACACAGGGTATCATTCTTAATCAACAGTCCATGATCTTTAGGTATAGTTGTACTCACTGAAGTCATAGTTCAAACAACAACATGCATCTATCTCTACTGAGGTCTGATACAAACATGCATCCACCTCCACTGAGGTGTAAAGCAGACAGAATACAAAATGGAGTCCTGAGTCTGAACATGCTCAGTACAATCACATGTCTATAACCCCTCCCACACCAAAGAGGTACAGTGAAACTGGCAAATCAACACACACACAGAACACAGGTTAGCAAACATATACTTAAACAAATAGTGAAATGCTTGGGAGGTTGCCATTTCCAACATACACAGCTATTAATATGTAGTTCCACAAGTTATCCCCATAGGGCTTGGCTTCCAAACATTTGACCATGTTGGTTGCCCTTCTCTTGACAAACTGGAAGGTGTTCAGAGAAGGGTGATCAAATGGCCAGAGGTTTGGAAGCCAAGCCCTATGAGGAGCGTCTTAGGGAGCTGGGTACGTTTAGCTTGGAGAAAGGAAGGCTGAGAGGGGACATGGTAGCCATGTTTAAACATTTGAAAGGATGTCACATTGAGGAAAGGGCAAGGTTGTTTTCTGCTGCTATAGAGACTAGTATGCTGTGGATTCAAATGTCAGGAATAAAGATTCTACATAAATACTGGGAAGAATATCCTGATGGTAAGCTGTTCAGAAGTGGAATATGCTACTGCCTTGGAGTGTGGTGGAGTCTCCCTCTCTTGAGGTTTTTAAACAGAAGCTGGATGACCATCTGTGGGGAGTGCTTTGATTGTGTATTCCTGTATGGAAGAATGGGCTGGACTGAATGTCCCTTGGCATCTCATTTCTCATCTCTTCCAACTCTATAATTCTATGAACATTTCCTTTCCCTGCTTCACAATAAACAGTGGGCTTCGGGAGTAGGGACAACATCAAAGAGGAAAAACAATGCTGGGTAGGGAAGGCTGAAAAAGCCTCTCACTCACTTCCAAATGCACTCTAAAATCTCATGGCTGGGTTTGGCCCATATTAAGCCTGCTATTTGTTCTCCCAATTCCCCACAGGCCCCACCTCAACCCAAAAAGAAACTTCCTGAAATAGCTGGACTTGGAGGCAGTGGAACAATCAATACTTTCAATTTGCAGTCTTGGAAAAAACAGAAGCCGAAAGTGGGTGCTTATGGGTGAGTCGGTGATAAGAGACAAACCCTTAGACACCAACTCTTCAAAAGTTTATACAGTAGAGTCTCACTTATCTAACATAAACGAGCCACAGAACGTCGGATAAGCAAAAATGTTGGATAACAAGGAGAGATCAAGAAAAAGCCTATAAAACATAAAATTATGTTATGATTTTACAAATTAAATACCAAAACATCATGTTTTATCCAACCCAAAAGCATTGCTTTTAAACGTTTAACATCATGTTTTACAACATATTGACAAAAAATGCAGTTCAATATGTGGTAACCAAATGTAGTAATTACTGTATTTACGAATTTAGCACCAACACATTGCAATGAATTGAAAACATCTATATATATAAAAGGGTAATGAAATTTCGGCCTAGGACAAAACAACAAAACTACACATCCCAGAAACATTAAACTTGGCAGCACAACCCCTCATCCATGCCTCTACGTTCATACAACAAAAAGAAAAGAAAAATATCTGCTTTGAACTGGATTATCTTGACTATTTCCCATACCACCATACTTTGCCACAGCAACGCGTGGCCGGGCACATCTAGTTGACTATAAAAACATTGAATACTAAAAGGCAGACTGCATTGGATAATACAGAATGTTGGATAAGCGAGACTCTACTGTAGTTTATCTGGGTTGCGTGTTCTAAGCATGATTCCAGAGCAATCTTATGATTTTGGCAACATTTGTCTGCCTTTTCTTGGTGATAAAGGATTTTTAACACTGTCCCAGAAGGGAATCTGATTTCCTAGTCATGTAGAATTGGGAAGGGTGGGTGGAGAAGCTGCAACCAAATTCTCTGCAAGGCTAAGCACAGCGACCTCAACTTGGTGTACTAATTGGAGGAAGATGTCTGATACATTGCCATGTGGGTTGGCTGAGCAAGAAAGCTGGAACTGCAAACGCCCCCATGTTCTCGTTGCCGTGTTGCTGGGCACATCTATTCTGACCTGTTATCCCAAAGGGAAAGCAGATCAGCTCCATGGAAGCTGCATGACGTACGGAGCTGATTTGGGTTAATACAGTAAGGCCGTTGACAAGGTTCCCATGACATTCTCACAAAGAAGTTAATAAAATGTGTCCTAGACAATGCAACTCTTAGGTGGATTGGGAATTGGTTGATTGGGCATAGGGCGCTTCCCAATGGCTCCTCGTTCCGGAGAGAAGGGATCTGTGGGACTTCACAAAAGTCTGTCCTGGGCCCAGTGCTATTCTACAGCTTTATCAATGACTTGGATGATGGAATAGAAGACACACTTATCAAATAGCTAATATCCAAGAAGACAGGATCAGAACCCAAAGTTACAGTGAAATGGACCCAAACTAACAAAATTAACTTCAACAGGGAGAAATATAAAGCAGAATTGGGCATTGAAAACACGGGCACTAATATAAGATAGGTGGCACCTGGCTTAAAAACAATCCATGTGAAAGGGATCGAGGAGTCTTAGTAGCCCACAAGCTACTAAGCCCATAGTGTGATGCAGCAGCTAAACTGATGCAGCCTAGCACTTCTAGGCTGCATTAATAGGAGTATAGTGCCTAGAGATCACTGTAAATATGTCCAAGAGCCCTGCCAATGTCCCCACAAACACCATACTGCCCATCACCCAAGTGAAGGCTTTCACACAGGAACAATTTCATCCTAGATTTTCTGTTTTTCCTCCACCACAGACATCCCAGTGTTTCTGACTCTCTCCATTGGTGTGGAATTTGAATGACTCTGTCACACTGCCTCTCCATAACACTTTCCTATTCTTTTCTATGGCACACAGCAAACAGAGGAATTCACCAGCAACTGAACATACTAGAGAAGTTTGGGCAGAGTTCACCATGATTTACAGTTCACCTGCAATCTAAGAGCACTCTGAACTCCTCCAATGATGGACTTGGAACTTGGCACACAGATCCCCTATGACCAACAAAAATTACTAGAGGTCTTTGGAGGGATTTATAGGAGTTGTAGTTCACTTACATCCAGAACTCACTATGAATCCAAACAACGATGGATCTGGACCAAACTTGGCACGCATGCCCGATATGCCCAAATTTGAATGCTAATGGGTTTTGAGGGGAATTGGCCCTGAACATTTTGGAGTTGTTGGTGCTGGTGATAGTTCACCTGCAATCAATGAGCACTCTGAACGTCACCAAAGATGGAATTGGACCAAACTTGGCACAATGAGACCCCATGACCAGCAAAAAATACTGGAGATCTTTGGGGGAAATTCACCTTGATTTGGGGGAGTTGTAGTTCACCTACATCTGGAGATCACCGTGAACCCAAACACTGATGGATCTGGACCAAACATGGCACACAGGCCTGATATGCCGAAATTTGATTGCTGGAGGGTTTGGGGGAAACTGACCTTCTTTTCCGGGAGTTGTAGCTTACCTACAACCAGGGAAACTGTGAGCTCCACCAATGAAGGACCTGGACCAAACTTAAAACACAGAAACCCCATGACTAAGTCAACTTACTAGAGGGGTTTGAGGGGACTGACTCACGGTGGTGGGAGTTGTAGTTTAACCCTACAGCCAGAGAGTACACTAAACCCCACCAATGATGCATCTAGATCAATGGTTCTCAACCTGTGGGTCCCCAAATGTTTTGGCCTTCAGCTCCCGGAAATCCTACCAGCTGGTAAACTGGCTGGGATTTCTGGGAGTTGTAGACCAAAACACCTGGGGACCCACAGGTTGAGAACCACTGGCCTAGATCAAGGGAATAGTCCTATGACATTCTGTGTTGGTGAGCAGAATCCATGTAGATGTGTCCTCTTTCTTTCTCTGTGGCAACATACACAATTCATTTCCCCCACAGAACTTTTTCCTTGTGCAGAGGAAACCATTGTGACCATTCCTGTATCGGTTTGCACTTTTTACCTATGTCAACTTGATAAAGACACAGGGTCTATTGCCATCCCAATTTGCACTTCCAAGAATTTGCAGCACTTTATCAGTCACCTCGTGTTTACAATATTTATATGGTGCACCTTACACAGTCTACTTTTACAACCTCTCCATTTTAATCCATGTTTTTATTAGTTCCTGTCATTTGTTTTTATTGGCTAATGTTTAAATTTTTATAATTGTGCATGTTTTTTGTCTATTGTTGTGTTTTATATTGCTATTGTTTTTATTTGGGCTTGGCCCCATGTAAGCCGCCTTGAGTCCCCTTTGGAGAGATAGAGGCGGGGTATAAAAATAAAGTTGTTGTTGTTGTTGTTGTTGTTGTTGTTGTTGTTATTATTATCCAGGAGCCCTTTCCTCGGTCACACAGTTAGAGTGAATCTCAAGACAAAGGTTCAACGTCCCATGATCCAGGAAAGTAAAAAAAAAAACTTCTTAAAAAACAAGTTATCAATGATGAGTCCAGGACAGCACTTCTGCCAGACTTGGCTTGCTGCATTCACTAGGATGGACGTTGATATCCAAACCCTCTTTCCCTTACACTTTCATGGTATGGAGGTGGGTTCATTTAGGTAGGAGTCAGGCAACACTTTTTATCTTAACACTTAAAAGTAACCAACTCCTATATGAGTCTGCTTGTGATTTAAAGTCTCCAGAGAAATCACGTCTCTACTGCCTTCACAGGCAAAGTTGGTGGCTTCTCTGTGGTTTCTCCCACATTTTAGACATCACTCCCTAGAGACGTTAGGATGCTTTCTTCCTTATTATCTTTTGATATGTTAAAACCTATAAGTTAAGACAGCTAGTTTTTGGGAACTGACTATTAACAAGATATGGGGTTTTTATAGTGCCGTTTTAAATCTTTATCTTAATTAAGAGATAGGCTGCTGCAGACGGGTAGGGAGCTACATTAGCCTCCTGTGAGACTCTGGACGGATGCTCTGTTGCCTCCCTCCAGAATGAAATAAAATAAATACTTCGCCCCCAAACACCTCTGGGGGCATTTTCACCATTTTATGGGTTTCAAAAGGCCTCTTTTGGGCCTAAATTGCCCCAGAGGTCACATAAAATATGATAGAATTGCACCCTTGTCCTATAGTAGATGTTTTGGAGAATGTGGGGACTAGGAGGGCCAGGGGGGCTCTAAACATGATTGCAATGCTCTGTACTGGAATAAATTTGGGAGGGTAATGTTTTCCAAAAGGAAATTGAAAGGCCACAAAAACGACCTTACTGTATCCTATTTTATGTTTTTATATAGTTGTAATTTTGATGTTTTCTAATATTATTCCATCTCAATATTTTACGTTTTAACTATCTGGGCTTTAAAAGCAATTTATCTGTCTTTTATGAGTTGTCTTGAGCCCTAGTCTGGGAGGAAGGTGGAATATAAATAAAGTGATGGGTGGAGACATTTATTTACAAACACCCAATCCTTCCCTTTTAAAAAATAATGGTGCTTATTTTTCAATAATGTGCGTTTAGCATCAGACATCAAAAGTGGGCGGCATTTTATTCCTGTAATCATGGCTGAACTGGGTTTTCAGTGAGCCTGAAATGCGGAAATACAGGTGCTCAAAGAGCTGCTGCAGTTCTTTAATCAGGGCAGGAAAGTGGCCTCCTTCCCTTCTCCTTAACTTCTTTTTAATGAATGCAGAAGTTTCAGAATACAGAAATGTTCTATAGTCAACACCATCTATCTACACACATAATAAAAGTGAAAATATGTATGTGTGTCTATGGCTGGGGTGTCCACTTACACAGACAAGCTCCCACTTCCACAAATAACTATATCTCCCACTACTCAGGAGACACCAATGGCCCTCCCTCCAATGACATTGCAGGTGATAGAGAGCGCCGTGAACAAGTCCAAGAGCTCTGCAAATGACCTCCACAAACACTATACTGCCCACTACCCAAGTGAAGGATTTCATACGGGGAAAATTTCATCCTAGATTTTCTGTTTTTCTTCCACCACAGACATCCCAGTGTTTCTGACTCTCTCAATTTGTGTGGAATTTGCATGACCCTGCCCACTGCCTCTCCCATAACCCTTTCCTATTCTTTTCTATGGCACACAGCAAACAGAAGAACTGATCAGCAACTGAACATACTGGAGAGGTTTGGGGAGAATTCACCATGATATATAGGAGTTGTAGATGCTGGGATGTATAGTTCACCTGCAATTTAAAAGCACTCTGAACTCCACCAACGATGGACCTGGAACTAACTTGGCTCACAGAACCCCCATGACCAACAAAAAATACTGGAGGTCTTTGGGGGGATTTATAGGAGTTGTAGTTCACCTACATTCAGAGCGCATTATGAACTCAAAAAATGATAGATCTGGACCAAACTTGGCATGCATACCCGATATGCCCAAACTTGAATACTGGTGGTTTTTGAAGAGAATTTGCCTGGATATTTTGGAGTTGTTGATAGGTACTGGGATTTATAGTTCACCAGCAATCAATGAGCACTCTGAACTCCACCAAAGATGGAATTGGACCAAACTTGGCACACAGAGACCCCATGACCAGCAAAATAATACTGTAGGTCTTTGGAAGAAATTCACCTTGATTTGGGGGAGTTGTAGTTCATCTACATCCAGAGACCACCGTGAACCCAAACACCAATGGACTTGGACCAAACTTGGCACAGATACCTGATATGCCGAAATCTGATTGCTGGAGAGATTTGATCTTTCTTTTTGGAAGTTGTAGTTTACCCCCTAGGAGCCCCGGTGGTGAAGTGTGTTAAAGCACTGAGCTGCTGAACTTGCAGACCGAAAGGTCCCAGGTTCAAATCCCGGGAGCGGAGTGAGCGCCCGCTATTGCTCCAGCTTCTGCCAACCTAGCAGTTCGAAAACATGCCAATGTGAGTAGATCAATAGGTACCACTCCGGCGGGAAGGTAACGGCGCTCTATGCAGTCATGCCGGCCACATGACCTTGGAGGTGTCTATGGACAACACCGGCTCTTCGACTTAGAAATGGAGATGAGCACCAACCCCCAGAGTCAGACATGACTGGACTTAACGTCAGGGGAAACCTTTACCTTTTAGTTTACCCCCAACCAGAGAAACTATGACCTCTACCAAAGATGGACCTGGATCAAGCTTGGCACACAGAGCCCCCATGACCGACTCAAACCTACTGGAGGGGTCTGAGGAGACTGACTCACCATAATGGGAGTTATAGTTTACCTTATAGCCAAAGAGTCCAGTGAACTCCACTGATGATGCATTCAGAGCAAACTTGCCCAACATAACAAACTTTAAGTACTGATGGGGTTTTTTGGGGTTAACCTGGCATAATATGTGTTGTAGTTCACCCACAACCTTATGTATTTTGTATGTACAATTAAAATTGACTTTTTCAAATAACCGGGGCATCCAAGCTAATATATAATACAATAGAGCTTTCAGGTGACAAGGCAGGCAAGGGTAAAGACCATGAAATAATTACTAATTACTTGATTTCGCTGAAGCTCCACCGCTTTACTATCCTGATACTCTCCAACCACAACAGATTGTTAGGACTAAATATCTCTCCCCCACATCAATCAGTACTTGAAGGTTGGGTTGCTGACCTGAAAGCTGCCAGGTCCGAATCCCACCCGGGGAGAGCGCAGATGAGCTCCCTCTATCAGCTCCAGCTCCATGCGGGGACATGAGAGAAGCCTCCCACAAGGATGGTAAAACATCAAAACATCCGGGCGTCCCCTGGGCAATGTCCTTGCAGATGGCCAATTCTCTCACTCCAGAAGCAACTCCAGTTGCTCCTGACACGGAAAAAATAAATAAATCAGTACTCAGCTTAAAGGCAAAATCTTGTCCACAATATACTGTGTAAGATACATGTGAATTCCTGCTTCAGTTTATGCTTTTCCGAGAAAGAAAAATAGAAAGAAAGAGGTGGGAGTGACTTCAGGGCCCTAAGCAAGCCCTGAACCCTTTCATGCGTTACTATTAAAGACAAGGATCTGCCTGTTCTCAACAGCATGTGGGGATGAATCACAGAACAGTAGAAGTGGAAGGCAATCCATGGGTCATCGAGTCCCACTATTGATGCAGGAACCCAGAAATAAAGCATCCCTGACAGATGGCCGTCCAACCTCTGTTTAAACACTTCTGACTTCTCCTTTGTCTTTCAAAGCTGAATATGTGAGAATAATTCAACCAATTAAGTGTATGATGCTCCATATGTTTACAGAGAAGTATAGCAATCCCCAAGTTATGAGCAAGATAGGTTCTGGGTTGCTGTGAGTTTCCCGAGCTGTATGGCCATGTTCCAGAAGCATTCTCTCCTGATGTGTTGTCGAAGGCTTTCAGGGCCAGAATCACAGGGTTGTTGTGTGTTTGCCGGGCTATATGGCCATGTTCTAGAAGCATTCTCTCCTGACATGTCACCCACATCTATGGCAGGCATCCTCAGAGGTTGTGACGTCTGTTGGAAACTAGGCAAGTGCGGTTTATATATCTGTGGAACTCTTGTCTGTTTGAGGCAAGTGTGAATGGTGCAATTGGCCATCTTGATTAGCATTAAATGGCCTTGTGGCCTGGAAGCCTGGCTGCTTCCTGCCTGCAGGAATACTTTGTTGGGACGTGTTAGCTGGCCCTGAGTTCTTTCTCCCAACCTTTGAGGATGCCTGCCATACATGTGGGCAAAACATCAGGAGAAAATGCTTCTGGAATATGGCCATACAGCCCAGAAAACTCACAGCAACTCAGTGATTCCGGCCATGAAAGCCTTCGACAACACAAGATAAGTTCTGTAGATTTGTTGTTGTTGAATTTGTTTGTAAGTCAAACAGGTACATTTTTAAAGTGTAACTCCAGCCAAATATGTATGCTTGTATGTATGTATGTGCATACACACACACACACATGTACATCAGTTTTGGATAGCATAGGGAAGGGTTAACAATCCTGTGCTGTTTGTTTTGCTGTCTGAACCTCTATTCAGAAGATTTCACTTCACTTTCTGTCCCTGTGATAATTGGATTTTGAAAATACTATATTGGCTTGTTGTGGAAACAAGGATTGGTGATAAAGCTTCCGTGGAGACCCCTTTCCCCCATGATAACTCCTTCAGGAGTGAATTTCCCTTTCCTGAGGTTAGATTCCTCCCATTTCTTGTTGTCTCACAGGGACTGCCTGTAACTGCTTATGAGTTTGGAGTGCATCTACATTGTAGAATGAATGCAGTTTGACACTACTTTGACTGCCAAGGCTCAAGGCTATGGAATCATGTCAAAGGGCACTGGTGCCTCATCAAACTATAAATCCCAGGCTTCCACAGAATTGAGCCATGGCAGTTAAAGTGGAGATGTATCTTCAATTAGACCGAAAGGTCCCAGGTTCAAACCCCGGGAGCGGCAAGAGCAGCCACTGTTAGTAACAGCTCCTGCCAACCTAGCAATTCGAAAACATGCCAATGTGAGTAGATCAATAGGTACTGCTCCGACGGGAAGGTAACGGCGCTCCATGCAGTCATGCCGGCCACATGACCTTGGAGGTGTCTACGGACAACGCTGGCTCTTCGGCTTAGCAATGGAGATGAGCACCAACCCCCAGAGTCAGACATGACTGGACTTAACGTCAGGGGAAACCTTTACCTTTTATTTTCAATTAAAATGAGCTTTTGTGGCATCAAACTTACTCCGGTGGGAGACCTTTCAAACAGCAGTGCCTCACGCTATAGTTGGCAAAAGTGAATGTTTCACTGGATGTTCTGGATGCGGAAAATAGAAGTTGGCAAGAGAAGAATAGGATGCTCGGGACTTCTTGTACTATAGAGCTTGCCTGAGCTGGCTGTGGTACAAAAATCTCTTAATTCTTCTTCCCACCTTGCAGATTCGCTGACCACCTCCTGAGAAGGACCTGGGCTTTCTGCTCCTCTAGCTTCAGGCCCTCTTAGGCCCCTTCCACACAGCTGAATAAAATCCCATGCTTTGAACTGGGATATATGGCAGTGTGGAATCAGATAACCATTCAAAACAGGTATTGTATGGAAGGGCCCTCAATCTCCTCCTCCTCACTATTTGTAATTCCGTTCTTTCCAATCAGTCAGTGCATTTCAGCTCCCCTGAAAATTTGAGTCTTGCAAAAAAGATGAATGGCAGAAGAAATCTATTTGCATTTTATCTTATATGCATACAATTACAGCCAGCTCAACCTGCTAGATAAGAGCAAAACAACTTTGGGATCCTGAAAACCAAGCAATGCAGGGCAAGTCACTGATCCTCTGCAATAGAGGCTTTGTAAATGATAAGGGGAGGTAGAGAGAAGGACTACTCCAAGGGGGAAAGCTTTATTTCCTAATTATTGCCATGCAAAGGAGAGGCCAGGAGAAACATACCACCTTATCTAAAGCACAGATTTCATCCTCCTATGTGATCCATGCTACCATCTGCCAACTAGGCACTTCTACATTCAACACAAGACAAACCAGCTTATCTGCTACACTGGAGAATAAAAATCAGGCATGGGCCAACTTGGCCCTCCAGGTGTTTTGGACTGCAACTCCCACAATTCCTAACAGCCTCAGGCCCTTTAGTAGCAACAATAATAAAGAAAAATAATAAATGTAGTAATACCAATTATAATAGAGAAAAATAATAAATGTACCATATATTCTTGAGTATAAGCTGACCCAAATATAAGCCAACCAGGACCCTCACCTGAGTATAAACCAAGGGGGGCTTTTTCAGTCTTAAAAAAAGGGCTGAAAAACTAGGCTTATACTCAAGTATATACAGTACTTTAATACACTAAAAGGGGCCAGGGGAAGGCTGCCTTTGAAAGGTGCTCAGAAATTGTCCCCAAAAGCTATAGACAATTAATTCTTGCGGACAACAAGAAGCATATATCCCCTTTGTAACAACAACTTTGCAGCCCCTTTGGCCACTTCCAGGAATAACTCAAATTACTGTTTAAGATCTATAAAGTTCAAAATTGCTCAGGTCCAGGCCATCTTCACATAGGAACTTCTGTGGCCTCTAGAGATGTTTGGGATTGGCCCCAATATTTTCCCTAACACATCTGGTGGAAAGGTAAGAGAGGGTTGTCATAGGCCCCTTCCACACAGCTGAATAAAATCCCACATTTTCTGCTTTGAACTGGAATATATGGCAGTGTGGACTCAGACAACACAATTCAAAGCAGGTATTGTGGGATTTTTTGCCTTGATATTCTGGGTTATATGGCTGTGTGGAAGGGCCCCCAGTGGCTTTGGAACTTCCTTCACTGGAAGACTACAGGTGCATCTATACTGTAGAATTAAATGCAGCTTGACACCACTTTAACTGCCATGGCTCTATGCTATCAAAGGAGCTGTAACTTTAATAAGGTCTTTAGCATTCTTTGTCAAACTACAAATCCTAGGATTCTATAGTATTGAGCCATGGCAAAGTGGTGTCAAACAGCATACATTCTAGTGTAGGGCAGGTATGGACAAACTTTGGCCCTCCAGGTGTTTTGGACTTCAACTCCCACAATTCCTAACAGCCTACCGGCTGTTAGGAATTGTGGGAGTTGAAGTCCAAAACACCTGGAGGGCCAAAGTTTGCCTATGCCTGGTATAGATATACCCTAGGATGGGTCACTCCCATGCTGGAGAAAATCTTTCTCTTCTCAAAGGCTTTTAGAAACCACCTGCTAGATTTTTTATAAGTTTGCTGTTCTGCTTATATTTTAATGGATTCATTTTACTCCTATGGTCATGTTAATTCCCTTTTAATAATGACCTATTATGTATTTGCATTTATGACTTTGAAAGTGTTTTCAGCTGTACTTAATTTTTGTTAAGCCGCTTTCACTCCCAGCATTGGAACAAAGGTAGGACATGAATGAAGAAATGAATGAATAACAATACTAAAAATTTTACTTTATTCATTTGCGTATGGAGAGAGAATGATTTTTCCTCCGGTACAGGTGTTAATTCATTCAGCCCTGATGATTACTGCTGCTATGGAGAGTAATTTTGCATATATTTGAGCTCTAACTGAATTGTTCAGATCACACTTTTAACTTGGCATTCAACTCCCTACTGTGATAATTCTTCCCTCGTTACACTTACAGGTGCATACGGTTGACAAAGAGGCCTCTGGTCCAATAAAGATGCCATAATATTGTGCCTTGCTGTTACCACTGAATATATGCCTTCAAGTCGTCTGTTGGCTTATGCTGCCCCATACATTTAACAGGGTTTTCTTAAGTAAAGAATACTCAGAGGTGGTTGAGTTGGCTCCTTCCTCTGAAATGTAGCCTACAGCACCTGATATTTATTGATTGACAAGTACTAACCAGGGTTGACCCTCCTTGTTTCCAAGATCATCATTGGACCTTAAGACACATGTGGAAACTCAAGACCCATTGGCCAAATCCAGCCCTCCATGTCATGTCCTGTCGCCCTTTAGTTGCTGAACTATAACTCCTGTATTCCTCATCATTAGACATGACCAGAGCTGACGGGAATTGTGATAAAGTAACATCTGGAAGGCTTCTGTTGGTTCTGTTTAGTCAGAATTGTTCCGTCCCCCAGGACGATGGTTTGCCTTACCTATTGGTCGTTTGTTTGTTTTCCCTCCTTTACATTTTGTTTGAGCCTCTGGCTGCAAAAGCCTAGGAAAAGTGGCTTGGAATCTGCAAGAGCTGGCTGCAGTTTTCTTTGCAGTGATTGGTCAAAGAATGCAACATCTTAGGACCGCCCTTTTTACCAGGGTCTAGTCTCCATTTTAGAGTTTCATTCTGGCTATAGTCTTCCAACGTGCTGGAGCTGTGCAAGGCTAACTGGGACAAATCATCCTCAAAACCAGGCCAATCTAAGCCTATCCAAATTAGATAAGTATTGAATTATATTGATCTGGAATAGGAAATCTAGTTAGAGGAGCAGGGTTATTCTGTCGCTTCTAGAACTAATCTTTGCTGTAAAGATAGGGAAGGAAAGAGTTTCTCCTTCTAATATAGGCAGCGTGATTAGGGTATAGTGGTTTTATAATCACCTTTGCTTTCTGGAACCAGGGATAATTCTGTACCTAAAACCTATAGAAATTTGTTTCATTTTCTGCAACTTTAAGATCTGTGCCAGGTTTACAACCTTGTATGAATAAACATCCTTTTTTGAAGTTATCCAGACTCAGTCGTTCAATATCTATAGGACAGCTTATAGGGATTTGCAGTTCGCCCGGATAAAGGACAGCACGTTTCAGTTTTATAGTTTTTTATTGTCCGGCGGACGGCACAAGAATAATGGGGTTTGAATTGAGATACAAGGCTTGTGGATATGATGTCTGATTTTAAAATGTCCTTTAACCCTTCCCCTACCTCAGAGCTGCAAGTCATGTTGAGTTGCAGTTTCCTTTATCTCCAGTCTGCATGATGGCTAATAAAATCTGGAGGTTATTTGTTCAATAACTTCTGGGGACCTAAACTGGATAAAAGCTAAATTATACCAACCATCACGTAAAATATATATATATAGTTGTCACTCTCTATCTATGGAATTCCATTCATGGATTCAATGGCACTTTAAAAGCAACCATAAGTCTACTGTGGTCCATTATGAAAATGAGTTTGACACTCCTGCTTTACGGCATTTAGGCAGCAAGACCCTGAATTTTTCCCCATTATAACATGTTCTTTCAACTCCTTTTTGTTGTTTTTAAAGTTTTTCATGGCTGGAATCACTGGGATGCTGTGAGTTTTCCAGACTGTGTGGCCGTGTTCCAGAAGCATTCTCTTCTGATGTTTCACCCACATCTATGGCAGGCATCCTCAGAGGTTGTGAGGTCTGTTGGAAACTAGGCAAGTGGGGTTTATATATCTGTGGAAGGTCCAGGGTGGGAGAAAGAGCTCTTGTCTGTTGGAGGCAAGTCTGAATGTTCCAATTGACCACCTTGATTAATACTGAAAGGCCTCGCAGATTGAAAGCCTGGCTGCTTGTCTGGGGGAATCCTTTGTTGGAAGGTGTTAGCTTGTCTGGAATTCCTGTTTTCTGAATGTTGTTCTTTATTTACTGTCCTGATTTTAGAGTTTTTAAATACTGGCAGCCAGATTTTGTTCATTTTCATGGTTTCCTCCTTTCTGTTGAAACTGTCCACATGCTTGTGGATTTCAACGGCTTCTCTGTGTAGTCTGACATGGTGGTTGTTAGAGTGGTCTAGCATTTCTTTGTTCTTAATTAACACGTTGTGTCCAGGTTGGTTCATCAAGTGCTCTGCTATGGATGACTTCTCTGGTTGAATTAGTCTCCAGTGCCTTTCATGTTCTTTGATTCGTGTCTGAGCAATGCTGCGTTTGGTGGTCCCTATGTAGACTTATCCATAGATGCATGGTATACAGTAGACCCTTTTGTGGCTTTAACTCCAGATAGTAGAGAGCTTTGGCGTGGAGGCTGCTGGGAATGTTGCCATTGAGTCCTGATGCTTCTAAGGCAGTGGTTTTCAACCTGGTGTCCCAGATGTTTTTGGCCTTCAACTCCCAGAAATCCTAAGAGCGGGTAAACTGGCTGGAATTTCTGGGAGTTGTAGGCCAAAAACATCTGGGAACCCCAGGTTGAGAGCTACTGTTCTAAGGTGTGGGATGGAAAAGGAATTGGGAAACTATGACCCCATCTACACTGCCATATAAAATCCAGATTATCTGCTTTGAACTGGATTATAGGGTAGTGTAGACTCATATAATCCAATTCAAAGCAGATTATGTGGATTATCTGATTTGATAATGTAGAAGGGGCCCCAGTCCCTCCAAATTACCCTGGACTCATTCCAGTTCCCATAATCTGGCATATGGGTGATGAAGGATGAGTAGACTACTTTGTCAGAGTAATTTACGCAGCACAGCAGCAGTTGGATGGAGTCAGTGGAATGTAGCATGAAGAGACATCAGAGACGATGGTAAAACTATATACAAGTTTTACTGAAAGCAGTAATAAAGACAAACAGACTTGAAGACAAACACAGGACTTTCACTCTAGGCAGACAGAAGAGAACTGAACAGATGCAATCAGTAATGCACAAACACTTGTGTCTGGACACTCCCCAGTCCCAGCCACACATCAAGGTCATCACAGCTTCTCAGTAATTAACTCTCTACAGACTATAGTACACTCTGGATGATGCAATCAGTATGCAATACAAACCAAGACACAAATTTCATTTAAACACTATCAATACACAAATCCCACATTAACATACTTCACCAACAGCTTCTGCAACGTGCTATTGCTGGATGAACTTTTTCCACTATGGAATTCATCCAGAAAGAGAGAAAAAGATCTGTATGACTAGAAGAAAATAGGAATTGAGAGCCAGTGTTGCGTAGTGGCTCGGAAACCAGGGTCTGAATCCCCATTCAGTCATGGAGATCCAACTGAATGACCATCAGTAAGATAACATTTTCAGCCTCAGAGGAAAGCAATGGCAACCTCCCTCTGAAGAAATTTTGCCAAGAAAACCCTATTCTTGGAGCCAGTGTAGTTGGTAGTTTTAGGACATGACAAAACATCTGTGAAATCATGGTTCAAATCTCAATCCAGCCATAGAAACTCACTGGTTGACCTTGGGCCAACTCACACTTTCTCAGTCTTAGAGGAAGTCCATGAGAAATCTCCTCTGAGTATATCTTGAGGAGAAAACCTCAAGTGAGGGCCAATATCTTCTGGAGTCATCTTGAAGACACATAACAACAACAAATGTTCACACAAGCGCTTTTCTCAGCTACCACATTTATTCAACGAATCTTATAAATGCTGAGTCTAATATGTGTTTAATCAGAAGTAATCCCAATCATGTCCCATCAGATTTAATTGCAGGTCCATGTGAAGAAAATGGCGAGCTAAGTAAATGAAAGCAACCACTAAATTTAGAATGGGGAAACAGGGAATAAATAGGTCAGAACAGCTCAAGAAAGTACACATGGGCACACACATAAATATATTGATATTGAAATCGGAAACCATCCAGCAGATTTTAACAATCCCAAGGAAGAACACCACACAAATGTTCTTCACCTTCCAGTATTAGATCCTGAAGGTGACAGAACGTTCAATGCCTTGGTGACTCCTTGGAAATAGTTGAAAATAATTGCCATCCAGCGAGGGAAAAAAATATAATGCAGAAAGTAAAGGAAAAGTTGCTTGATTCTGAAGTTAATAGGAAAGGATGCTGAATATAGCAGCAAAACACCTGCATTCTGCAAACAATTAGTAGGTTGGTATCTGGAGACTTAAGAGGAACACATGGAAAATTCTGCTTTTCGAAAGAATTTAAATGACAGACCTTTGGCACTAGATGAAATCTCCCTGAAGCTTATAAGAAGGCAACTTTGTGCCCACCAGGTGTTCTGGGTTACCACACGCAGTTTGGGAGTGATGGGAACTATAGTTCCAAATGTCTGCATGGCATCAGGCTGCAACTGAATGCTAAGGATGAGGCACACATACCTATAAAGAGCAGCTGCTCTGTTGCCAGGTGACATGTACCTTTCTAGTTTCTATGTTGAGATTGGAAGCACCCGGGTGAAACCTTGCTTAAAATGGGCAGATTTTAAAACTCTATGGATATGCTGACATGAGCATGTAGTGTGAATTGCATTATAATGGCCAGTTAAGACTCGTATAATGCAGATTGAACTGGATTATATGGGTATGCGCTGCCATATAATCCAGTTCAATGCAGTCCATCTGCATTCTGAAACTGGATTATATGGTAATGTAGATGGGGCCAGAGATGATGATGATGGCAAATATGTGTGTGGCTTGTAGTTTCCATGGGTCTTACAGGGGCTATCCAAGTTGTGGGGAAAGGCTGATCTTTCCCACATGCCTCTGTACTACAGATAAATGTAGAATTATTATTATTATTATTGACACAACGACGTTGTATGACACAGCAAACAAGATAGATGTCAGGACCCAGGCTGCAAAGGCACCAATAACCAAACACAGAGGCCAGAATCTATCTAATATCTTTATTGAAGGAATATATAAAGTTAATAAAAGCAAGTATATGAAATAGTCCAAAAGCAGACCTTTCAGGAAAGGTCTAAATTAGTCCAAAAAGCGATGTCCAATATGAAATATTAAGGTTCAAAGTTGTAATCCAATAACCGAAACACTCACTTTGCCAGGCAAAGTGAGGGGAGATGACAAGATCCTTTAGTCCATAAACTTGAGCAAGGCTAGGAAATAACTTGATACTTGAAACAAGGCTTAAAACGTGGAACAAGGTAACAAGGAACAAGAACAAGGTCCGTGGAAAAACTTGGTAAAATCCGTGATACAAGGCAATGTTTAGTCCTGGGAAACAAGCAAGGTCCGTAGGTAAACAAAGGCAGAAACAGGAGCGAAGGCTGGAAAGCAGGGCAAGGCTTGAGCAGGAGCGAGGCTTGAAACGGAGCGCGCTGTCCAGACACAACTCGCTCCGGAGGTTGACGAATTGACTCCGCGAAGTTACTTCGCGGGTAAATCACCTATATAGAGTCTAACTTTCCCGCCGAAGCAGTTCTCTGGGAACCAGAAACGAAAGCTAATCTTTGAGACCAGATGTTTGACTCCTTAAGGATTCTCACGAAAAAGCAGACTTAATTGGCTGAATTCTTGGCTGCTATCCTCGCACTCCTGCGCGAAGCAGCTTCCAAACCTCTCTGTTGTTTACAAAACTCATGGCGGGAGAACACAGGGGAAGTGGGCTCCGGATTTGTTTGACATACTTCTGGGTCACAACTCTCTTGCAGGTGCAAGGTTCCCAGATCTGCCTGGGAAAGATCTGGCTGGGAAGATTCCAGTTCAGACTGGGAAGGTAAAAAACCCAAGTTTTCTTCATCATCAGGCATTACAGTGTCATAAGCAGGACTACAAGGCCCATGAGTCATCACACTATCCCCCTCCTCAGGGCCCCTCCCAAACTGGGACTCTCTCCCCGAAGCGCGAGGCCGCGGTTTGGTGGGATAGGTCTGATGAAAGCGACGGGTTAGATCAGGAGCGTGAACTGTGGAGGCGTCTTCCCAAGAGCGCTCCTCAGGGCCAAAACCCACCCAGTCAATGAGATATTGCAGGCGGCGGCGGTGAAAGCGAGAATCTAAAATGTCCTCAACCTCGAACTCCTCCTCCCCATTCATCAAAACAGGAGGGGGAGCCGGTTGGTCTGTATCAGGACGCACACCATCCGCCGGAAGGAGCAGGGAACGGTGAAACACTGGGTGGATGCGCATTGAACGCGGAAGTTGGAGTTTGAAAGTCACGGGGTTTAATTGCGCCACCACTGGATAAGGGCCAATGAAACGGGCATCTAACTTCCGGCAAGGGCGGTGGGAGGGCAGAAAGCGAGTGGACAGGAAAACCCGATCTCCTACCTTGATTTCGGGGCCCGGCTGGCGATGTTTGTCGGCGTGGCGTTTATAGTCCTCCTTGGCTTGGTCCAGTTGCTGGAGCAAAAGTTGTTGTACCGCTGTGAGTTCCTGCAGCCAATCCTCTGCTGCGGGAACTTCTGAAGTTTCAATGACAGGGGGAAAGAAACGTGGGTGGAAGCCGTAGTTTGCAAAGAACGGCGTTTCTTTTGTAGAAGCTTGAACTCCATTGTTATAAGCAAACTCTGACAGTGGTAACAGAGAAGCCCAATTGTCCTGTTGGTAGTTTACATAACAGCGAAGATACTGCTCCAAGGTGGCATTGGTGCGCTCCGTTTGCCCATCTGTTTGAGGATGATGAGCTGAAGATAAGCGAGAGTCTATGCCCAATAGTTTTTGTAGTGCCTTCCAAAAACGAGAGGTGAATTGAGATCCACGGTCTGAGACTAAACTCTTGGGCAATCCATGTAGTCTGAAAACATGTTGAAGGAATAGATCTGCAGTCTCTTTGGCCGTGGGGAGACCTTCACAGGGTATGAAATGGGCTAACTTGGTGAAAAGGTCCACCACTACTAGGATCGTGGTGAATCCACAGGAAGGTGGTAGGTCAGTGATGAAATCCGCAGAAATTATTTCCCATGGGCGAGATGGGGTAGGAAGGGGATGTAGAAGCCCTGAGGGTTTCTCCCTTCTTATCTTGGAGCGCTGGCATACTGGGCAGGTGTTGACATATTTTTCCACATCTTTGCGGATCTTGGGCCACCAAAAATCCCTTAGGATCAGATGCATGGTTTTAAATAGTCCGAAATGCCCTGCTGGTTTGCAGTCATGACACAGACGAAGCGTTTTTTCCCTGCCCGGTCCGGGTGGGATATAAACATGATTCCTATAGCAAAGCAGTCCATCTTTAAGCGAAAAGGGAAAATGCAGACCTTGACGAAGTTGGTCCTGCGCCCAGGCATCTGCTTGCTGACTAGCCCTGATTTCTTGAGCACAGATGGGTCCTGGAGTAGAGGAAGTTGAACCAATGGGAGTGGATTTGGTGTTCCCCACTGTGAGCGTGGCAAAGTTCTCGGGTTGTAGTAGTTGGGATTCAAAGGTCTCCTTGCGTCCTGCAGCGTATTCCGGTTTACGTGACAGGGCGTCTGCTTGCTTGGTTTGGGCTGGGGTCACATAATGGATCTGGAAGTTGAAACGTTCAAAGAATAAAGCCCAACGTTGCTGCCTCTGATTTAGTTTGCGGGCAGTTCTTAGATGTTCTAGATTTCGATGATCAGTGTGGACTTCAATGGGAAATTTGGCCCCTTCTAGCCAATGTCTCCAAGTTTCAAAGGCTGCCTTTATGGCCAGTAGTTCCTTTTCCCAAATGGTGTAATTTCTCTCTGGTGTGGTTAGTTGACGGGAGTAAAAGGCACAGGGATGAAGGTGGTCTCCCACCGGTTGTAAGAGTACAGCCCCAATTGCCACATCCGAGGCGTCCGCTTGCACAACAAAAGGGGTTCCAGGATCTGGGTGCTGTAGAATTGGCTGGGACGTGAATAATTTCTTTAGTTGCTGGAACCCTTTCTCTGCTTGATCAGTCCAGCGGAAGGGCTGTTTTCCACGGATGCAGCTAGTGATTGGGTCAGACCAGCGGGCAAAATCTGGAATGAACTTGCGGTAATAGTTCGCGAACCCCAAGAAACGCTGCACCTCTTTCTTGTTAGTTGGCGCCCGCCATTCCAATACTGCTGAAACCTTGGCTGGATCCATGGAGAGCCCTAGAGGCGAGATACGGTAACCAAGGAAATCTACCTCTTGTAGATCGAAAGCGCATTTTTCCAACTTGGCATAAAGTCCATGATCTCGCAAACGTTGTAACACCATTTTGACGTGGTTCTCATGTTCTGATTGTGATCTAGAAAACACCAAAAAATCGTCCAGGTAGATTATCAAGAACCGATCTAGATAGTCCTGAAAAATATCATTGACAAAATGCTGGAACGTTGCGGGGGCTCCGCATAATCCATAATTCATAACTCGGGACTCGAATAACCCGAATTTAGTCTGAAAGGCAGTCTTCCACTCGTCCCCTTCTCTGATGCGAACTAGATTATAAGCCCCTCGAAGATCCAGCTTGGTGTAGACCTTGGCTCCTCGAAGTCGGTCCAGTAGATCCGAGATTAAGGGCAGGGGATAACTGTTCCGCTTGGTGATATTGTTCAATGCTCTGTAGTCCACCACCAAGCGTAATTCCCCTGACTTCTTCTTCACAAACATCACTGGGGAGGCGGCTGGGGATTGAGAGGGTCTGATGAATCCCTTGCGAAGGTTTGTCTCTATGAATTCCCTGAGAGCTTCTTGCTCCGGTTCAGTCAGGGAGTATAGGTGCCCTCGCGGGATCGGGGCCCCCTCCACCAAGTCAATGGCACAGTCATAAGGTCTATGTGGGGGTAATTTCTCGGCTTCTTTTTCATTGAATACATCCCAATACTCGGAGTACTTCTTGGGCAGGGTGATGATGGGCTCGGTCTCTGTGGCATGGCAGACCTTGGCTACGAGGCAATGGTTTTGGCAGTACTTTGAAGCAAACTGTAGTTCTCTGTTGGACCAGGAGATGCTTGGGTCGTGGAGAGTCAGCCACGGGATTCCCAAAATCACAGGGAAATGGGGAACCTCGGTAACAAAGAAGGAAATCTCTTCCATATGTTCCCTTATCCACATCCTGGTGGGTTCTGACCACTGGCTTACAGGCCCCGTCTTGAGGGGGCGGCCGTCTATGGCTTGCACCACACGGGCATTCTTGAAGTCATGATATTGTAATCCCAGAGAGTCGGCATACTCTCTGTCAATGAAGTTGTTGGTGGCTCCGGAGTCTATCATGGCGTGGATCATGACGGGTCCCCTTTTTGCTGACCATAAGGTGACCACTAGAAGGAACAGGACCCCGGTTGGCGGCTCTTGAATGGATTTTCTGACCGGGTTGGCGAGCCTCTCTACGCCCGGTCGTTGGCTTCCCCCGCCGGCTGTGTGCCAGCCGCCTCAGACGCCTTCGTCTCCGTGGAGGACGCCGCCGCAAGACGGGCGGCGGGCTTCCCTTTGGCTGGACACTCTCTGGCGAAGTGGCCCCCATTTCCGCAATACCAGCAGAGATTTAAGCGTTGGCGACGGGCCTTCTCGGCGGCATCTAACCTGGGTCGCACGTTGCCCAACTGCATCGGCACCTCCTCGCTCCCTCTGGGGTATGGGGTTGGTGGTGGGGGTCTCCACACTGGACGCGGCTGGACGCTGGCGGGAGCGGGGGGTTTAGCCCCAGCTCTACCGCTCTGACCACGTACCCATTGTTTCCTGTTGGCAATCAAGACTTCAGCCCGTAAACATTGGTCAATGAGTGCTTCGAGGGACTGGGGAGGGTCCACCTTGGAGATTTCTTCCAGCATTTCAATGTTGAGACCCTCCCGAAATTGTCCCCTGAGGGCTACATCGTTCCAGCCGGTGCTGTGGGCCAGCACTCGGAACTCAGCTATGTACTGAGACATGGGTCTGTCTCCTTGAAAGAGGCGCCGGAGTTTATGGCCGGCTGCCTCCAAATTGTCCTCGATTCCCCAGGTCTCCTTAAGGTGATCCAAGAAGCGTTGCGCTGTTCTTAGGTGGGAAGAGGCTTGATCGAATAGGG